>NC_046159.1:8012447-8157447 GCF_011064425.1 Rattus rattus
CACACTTCATTTTCAAACCACAAAACCACAGCATATAGTTCTAAAAAAGATAACTTACTCTTACAAAAGCCATCCTAATGTATATATGATAGCATCAAGACAAACAGGCCTTTGGTAACAAGAATTATTTTTAAACTATTGCCTGCTTGAAATTCCACTGAAGTTTTGGCCTGAGTGTGGTGGTGCACACCTTTAATCCCAGCACTTGGGAAACTGAGGGAGGCAGATCTTTGTTGAGTTCAAGGCCAGCCCTGGTCTACAGAGTGAGTTCCAGAACAGCTAAGGCTACACAGAGGAAAAACTGTTTCAAGGGGAAAAAAATCCACTGAAGTTTTATAAATAGTTACTCTATAATTGATTTAAAATAGAATCATTTACAGTCATTTCAGCTTCAGGGAAAAACATATGCCAGAAATGGAATAATGACTGCATATCATCTCACAGGTCACTTATTACTGAGAAACGCCCTTTATTGTGAAGATGGCTATGACCCTCAATTTCACCAAGAGGCCATGGTCCAGTGATGATCCACAATAAAGTCAGGTCTTCCTGACAGAACGGGCAAACTGACACATCATTCCTGTACAGTTCGGACATGAAGTATTATATTGGCTGTTACTAAAAGAAAAAAATCAGGTAAATGCAAAAAAAGGGCCAACCATAAGATGGTCGCACTTGCCTAACTAGAACAGGGAAGGATTGTTAGAGGTTGAAAAGGGCAGCTAATGCAGTGTGCGGTCCTCCACCCACTCGATGGAGAGTACAGAGTAGATGATGTCACTACAGAGAATTAAATTTGAGTATATGATATACAGAAGATAGAGTAGCACACCCACAGCAATTGTTTTGGACTGTGGAAGTGCATCGCGGTCATATAGAGTGATGACATTTGTGCCTACAGGACAGCACAGGCTGTGGTCCTTAAGCAGCGAAGAGTCAGGAGAGCGAGGCTCAGCCTAGAGAAAGCTTTGAAGAAACAGGACCTGGCAAGTGCACTGTCCGATTTCCGAGAAGGAAAATGACTGATGGCTTTTCACCCGGAAGGGTTGTATGGAGGATGTCCAACAACCTGTGATCTTTTTACTAGAATATGGAACCAGCCTTCATAAATACCCCCAAAATCCCAAGCATTGTTTAGGCCCTCATCTCTTGGTCTCTTGGTTGGGGATGGAACCATTCCTTATAAAAGCAGCATGCATATAGAATATCCTTATGTGTATAGAATATCCTCATGTGTATAGAACATCCTTATATAGAGAGAATGTCCTTATGTGTATAGAATATCCTCATTGTATAGAATATCCTTATATAGAATGTCCTTATGTGTATAGAATATCCTCATTGTATAGAATATCCTTATATAGAGAGAATGTCCTTATGTGTATAGAATATCCTTATATGTACAGAATATCCTTATATAGAGAGAATGTCCTTATGTTTATTACAAATCCTCATCGGGTCCTTACCTTGAGCACTGTTTGTCAGTCCACAGAACACATTCTTATTGTGAAGGTCACAGGTGCTTTGCTACTTTGCAAGGGAGATTCCATATAGCTAGCCCTGAAGCTTTGATAATTGTCCTGTGGAGACTCTTTCTCCAAAGTTTTACTGTACTTAAGTGTGTAAGAAACATAAACTGTGAGGTCAGACTCCAGAAGTTTCTGACCCAGCACCTGCCGAAGTGGAGCTGGTCTCAGTTTCATTTTTCACCTGATGCAGATCATTCCCTGCCAGCTGTGTTGCTTGCAGGGCCCCTGACAATAAACCAAAATGCTCACACACACACACACACACACACACACACACACACACACACACACACACACACACACACCAGTGTTGAGAGAAAGGAGGAAAAAAATGTTCTTTTGATTATACTTACCAAGAACTCTAACTGCTAAGGTGTAGATGCCCAGAGCAAAAGACTTAAGTTGTGGTTGAATGCACCTAAAATGAAAAAAGCACTATTTAAAACAATATGGCCTAAGAGATTTCTCAGTGGTTAAAGCAATTGCCAAACAAGTATAAAGCCCAGCCCAGTCAGTGTGTGTGTGTGTGTGTGTGTGTGTGTGTGTGTGTGTGTGTGTGTGTGTGTGTGTAGAGATAGATGATAGATAGATAGATGATAGACAGACAGACAGACAGACAGATGATAGATAGATAAGGTTTAGAAGCCTGGCTGTAATCCAAGCCTCGGAAAACAAAGATGGGCAATCGTCAGAGTGAGATGGCAGTAAGACTAATCTTGTTGATAAATTCTGACTGAGAAATAGTGCCTCAGTGAGTGAGGTGGTGGGACCCTGGATGAACATGAGAGGAGACTGCCAATATCAATCTAGGGCCTCATGGGTTCATACCATATAGATGTTCACTATATACATGTACTCATATAACACATACATACACATTCACACATACACACACACACACACGCACACATACTTTTCATATAATACTTATCTGGTTATGATGCTTATCTATTCATTATTCTTTAAGATTCACATCCTTTATTTAAAAAGTGATGCAAAGTTTAAAATTCTCTTATTTTTAAAATACACGATGTAAAGCAGGAATCAGTGCTTAATTCTTTTTTAATTATTCTTGAAAAACATATCCCAATTAAAATATGCAAAGGAGTTCATCTTTCATAGTCCAATATATAAAATTGTTATACATCATTCACATATTTTTAGATCAGAGTCCTCTGTTGGTTTAAAAATATCACAGCAAACTCCAGTCTTAGCAAGAATATACAGAAAATAATAGCGTATAGATCAAAATGATCAATTCAAAACAGTTATTAAGCATATCTTTAAGGGATCTCACAAATGTTTATTGCATGCATTTGATGGAAGCATATTTAATCTAAGGTACATTTTATCTGTGGTAGTTAATACTGTCACCAACATGAGAAGACTGGACATGAGGTTTACTGAAAAACCTCAATAATACAGGTTTTAACCTTGATTTAGACCAAGGGTTCACAAACACATTGAATTAAGAAAACTCTACTCAGCTGCACTTTTATATAGAAATATAAAGTGGGGTCATCTGACAGTGGGACCAGAGATTGGGTCAATTATTTCAAAAGGTTATCAAGAACCATGGCTCCACAAAGAAGAGATGATAGACAGACAGACAGACAGATAGATAAAATTATGATATGTAGATATAATATATATATCATATATAAATATAATATATATTTATACATATGAAAGTGAAGTTGGAGTGAAGAGACTTGGCACTTACCTCAAGAGTAATATATATCCAGGTATGCCACCTAGAGATAATGTATATGATGTGATGACTGAAATCACAAGGAAATACAGAAACATTTGGGAACATCCATTATCTTTCTGACACCTGCCCATCATGCCTGACCAGTTTCCTGATTTAGGGGCAGCAAATCCCACACAAGTGCAGTTAGAAAATATCTGTAACAGAGAGGAAAAAACCCAGAAGTTAAATATTTATTTTTTAAGTAGTTTAGTATAATATACATGTATTCCATGAGCAATGGGGAAATACTTTTTTGCTGTAATAACATATATTAGAATAAAGTCAATTAGAGTATTTCATTATTCAAGTAATGACTTATCCTACAGGACATTTCTCAATAAATTGTAAAATATTCACATAAGTCTTCCTTCTCTCTCACTCCCACTCCTCGTTTTCTTTCTTTGGTAAAACACACATAAGTTGTATGTAGTGCTGGGTTCCATAGCTACAATTTCCTTTGTGTGCGTTGGCCTTATTCACCCCTTCCCACCTCCCACCCCCATACTCTGGCCTCCCCATCCTTTCCAGTATTTTATGCTTTGACTGTGCAATGGTCAATTTGTGCTCAGCCCATTTTCCCTCTTACCAACCAATTGGCTTTCTACATAGGATGCAATAAATGTTCAAAACTGGTGGTCAGCTTTGCTCACTGCTCTTAACTCTGCCATTAGTGTTCACTGCATACTTGTAAAAATCCAAAATCACTGTTGTGAATCACCCATTCTCTATCCATCTGTAGCCCTCAGATCCCACTGATCTTATTAACCAGCAAGCACTCTTACTTCTTGCTCTGCTTTGGTTACACAAACGGCTCCCACAGTGGCAACGTTTCAGGTCTGCTTTGTCCTAGAAAACCCTTCACTGAACACCTCGAGTTCACCCATATCTCATAGTCTTGCTGCTCCTCAACTAGGAAGGCTTCCTCTTGCCTGGCTGGTTTTCCCTGTCTGCTCTGAGACTTCACTGGAGAGAACTTCCATGACCACTCAGTGTAAACCACACCCGGACCTCTGGCCTTTCATCCTAACTCAGTTCCTGCTACTGTGTGTAGGGCTATTTACCTTTAGGATTCATCCTTCTACTAGGAAAGTAGGATCACCCCACCTTGTCACTAGTATACATACAGAGCATAAATTGAATATATATATATATATATAATAGTTACAAACTAATAACCAGCAGGTGATCTTCCTGAGATGAGTCTGTTTTGGATTAATAAATGAATTTTAGTAATTTTATTAATTTTAGGATAGATTCCTGCTATTAATATATTTTCCTGTTTTTATTAAACATATATAACATTTACTAGGTACTAGCCCACCCTTTTGACCAGATTTCTGCAGAACAACTACTGTCTTCTTGTGATGCTATACAGACAAATAGATGACTTCTTAATCCTTAATGATGATCCTATAAGAATTCCTAAAATTATATCAGTATTTATTAAGATCCTTTATGTTGGGACTGCTGTTAGGTCTTTTCTGATAGTCAAAACTGTAATGAGAACCCTGACAGCCTCTGTCGCTCATTAATTGCTTCTGCTACTTAGAGCACATTTCCAAAGGCTGAAAAACCATTAACTAAAGGTTATAAAAGGAAACTATGATTTATTATAGGTGCCAGGACAAAAGATAAAATATTGACTAGGTTTATCTATACAAAACTTCACTAATAATTAGTTATGGTTTTTAACTCTCCATGAATCTGTAGAACTGCAACAGATAATGAATGTTTAGCCAGATAATTACTCCTAATGGATATGCATGTAAACATACTCTGTTGTAAACTTCTTATTCGATTTACAATTTGAATTAACGTATAAACTTATAATGAACTTTTTATCATGTGATCATGTATTCTGAAAGATATGTAAGTGCTGAGGACAAAGAGAAGAGCACGAAATTTCCTTGTCTCATTTTGGATCATCATGATCATTCAGCTTTTTCTTAGAGAACGTTCACAGGAAACTTTTTATGACTTAGAAAAAAAAAGTGTCCTTTTTTCTTCCTGAGACTTCAACTAGCAGGCTAAAAGTTAGAGCTGAGCAATTGCTGCAGAGAGAGAACAAAGTCTACTTCACTCAATCCCCTGCTGTTAAGCTACTGGTGTTAACCACCTGAGCCAGCAGCTTTTAACCCTCAGAATAAGCAAGAAAGTTTTAGAACATTTTAGAAGTTATCATCAGCATTCAGTATACTAGATAGCTAGAACATATTGAGCCCATCAGCATTTAAAGCCACACCAGAGTTCTACTCTGTGTCTCCAGGCCAAGAGGCTCCTGGCAGTTCTGATAAAATATTTTCAGTCCTAATCCATCCTATTTTATTGCTGTTAATTTGTTCCTGCATCTCACTGTCATCTGGGATGTCCTCAATGTATTTGGAAAAAGTGTTCATAACTAACCAACAAATATATTTAAATATATATGTGTTGTTCAATTTTTTCAGAAGACAGCGTTTGACCCGAGAAGTGCAAAGGTGTAATTAGAGGGGGTAGTCGGTTAATGTCAAGTCCATCACAGTTGGCCTCAGTTATGCACTGAATGTTCACCCTCAGTTCCCTCATTGAAGTATTAAACTTCTCTGCAAACATATTTGGAGGTAAGGCCCTTAGGAGGTCATTTAGGATACAGTCCTCAGGAACTAGTGCCCAATGAGAACAAACCGCTTCAAGGGTTCCCATGTTTTGCTGGGGGAAAACATGAAGGAATGTTTTCCTGAAGCAGACACAAGTGAAAGGAAGTTTTGCTAAGGCAACCAAGTGGAAGATATATGATAAAGGATTCTTTGATGATGACACGCATGTGTTGGTCTGCCTTACATTGTGTAGTTGGGCTCCAAAGAGAAACACACCAAAAAACTTCTGATAGTGTGCAACAGCTTCTTGCCGCTTCCTTGGACATGGGCTGATTGGCAGAGTGATGTCAGCTGGGACAGACCCATGTGCTGAGGCAAGACATGTGATGGGGAAAGACCCAAGAAGGACACAGGATGTATGGAGGGAGTGTAAATAGGACTGAATAGATAGTGACAGAGGCTGGATAAACACAGAGACTGGGCAACAAATGCTACAGCTAGCTTTTTTTTTTTCTTGATTAACCATTTCCCCCCTAGGGGCTCAAAACAGGAATTCTTCACCCCAATTCAAATGAACAAACTGTGTGTGTGTGTGTGTGTGTGTGTGTGTGTGTGTGTGTGTGTGTGTGTGTGTGTGACTATTGCCCCAATCCCTTAAGTTAAGTTGGGGGAGTGATTTTGGTCACTTGGTGGGTTATGGTTGTTATCCGGTTTAAACAGGAAGCATACCCCATAGTATTAGATGTTAAGTTTCCATTTGATTGGATTTTTGGGGAAGATTAGATAATGAGGATTGTTAATCAGTAGGCTAATTCTTGGTTAAGCTCAGAATAGGATGGTATTCTTGGGGGGTGGTAATGAGTGGAAGAAAGGGCTAGGCAGAGGACGTTGCCTCTGAGGAGCACCCTGGAAAGACATAGCCTGTTTCCAATTCTCCTCCCGTTTCAGTTCACTGTGAGGTAACGGCTTCTGTTGCATGGGCCACTGCGATGTAAACCCCAGAATCACAGGCCCAGACACAGCAAACCTAATGGCCACGGCCAAAGACACTGAAAAGTTAAGCTGGAATGATGTTTTCCTCTCTTTCAATGCTTCCTCTCAGGTAAATGTGAGAGTGACCAAAAGCTGACCACGACAAACACCTTGTCCTTCCTTTCTGCCCTCTGTCCTGGAGAACATCAGCAAAACAGGTAGCCAGCCTTCACCTCACACTGGATCCACTAGCACCTTCAGTTGAACTTTATTTCTGTAACAATGAGGAATGAATGCTTACAGTGTAAGCCGTTCATCTCAAGAACACATCGGATTACACCTGAACAGACTGGGTGAACTTCCTACCTAGAGTTCTGCTCCCTCCACTGTACAGAAGCTCTGCAGCCCAGACCGTCTACTCCTCATGACCAAGCACTGCTCAGAAGCACCAACTTCTCTGGGATCAGTTCCTAGGCTTCTGAATCTCTCTCTAGAGACAGACCTCTTAACCTCCTGTTTTTGCTGTGAGTAAAACCTTCTATGTCTATCTACTGGCTTTGAACTTCAGCTCAGCAGACACCAATCGTAAAGCAGACTTTAAAAATGATGTGTTCTGATGTTTGGGACTTTCTTATTCTTGGCTAATACTTTTTACAATGAAATGGGAGTTATAGATTAAACAATTATGAAAGTTGCTCTACCTGTTCCCCTGACTAATTCTTTCAACTGCAGATCCATAAGAATAATTTAAATTCTTTATATTTATACACGAGGTCAGAACCACAGTTTCCCCCTGGGTGACCTCCTGAGTCCCAAATGGAGCTACATGGGACTACCTGGTGGTCAGTTCACAAGCAGGCATGTTAGAAGGTATTTCTTACAATGTTCTTTCCACTCCGGCTGGAGGATTGACAGCCAGCAAGACAAGCCGACGCATAGGTGATCCCATTGTCCCCACACATGGGCTCCCATTTCGAGTCTGAACATTTGCATCTTGAGTTGCAATCTGAAAAGAGAGCTCGTTCATGATAAGAGACAGGTTTGGTTCTGAAAAGAAATGTAACAGTATAAAATATTATGTCTTAGCAAGCCAGATCGTAACTTAAAAAGTATCAATGCTCTTGAGTCATACAAATGCTATGATATTGGCAATCAAGTTTGTTTTTTTGAAAATACAATTGGTGTGTTAAAGACCTCAGCATCCAAGTGTTAAAAATGAGCCAACTGTTAAATGTCTTTCCCTTAAATGGTACCTTGGGTTTACCCATTCTAATAACATCCATGGCTTAGCATAAAGATTTTATTAAAGTCTCTTGCTTATAGGTTCCTTTAATGAATTTTTGGACAGAGGTGGGTCTGTCCATGCTTACAAGACAGAAAAGTGTATTTCTAGGTCAATTTATGGTATTATACATGCTGTCTTTCGTAATTGTGTTGACATCAGTATGATGGGCGTTGCTTGCAGTAATAAATGAAAGCAGCTAAAAGTAAACATTTTTCTTACATCCATTGTGACCACATAGCTACTGACACACGTCTTTCCAGTAATGCACCATGAGTCTTTTGTCTCCATATTCTCCCCATGTGCATCCTATGTCATCTTTGCTCATATAGTTTCACATTATTCAGTGAGTTACCAATTCATTTAACCACAGATATTTATTGGACCCTTCTGAAGTCCTAGCGTTATGAGGATGGAAAATGTTTATGAATGTTAATAAACAATTTTTATTCCCCAAGTGTTGGCTTTTTTATTTTTTTCCCTTTTTATCTGGCCTCTCCACAGGGTACTCACCTATGGCTGTGTTATTTGGGTTTCATGTTAAGTGTTATGCCCATAGAGCTCTCATAATTCGGTTTTCTTTCTCATTTTTTTTCTGTTAATCTCTCACTTTGCTGAATTTTGTTTTAAGCAGACATTTTGGAGACTGAAATTAATAAACAATATACTGAAATGTATACTTGGAGGAGGCCAGATAAGTTTCTATATTTATTCCTACAATTCCAGAGCCAAATAAACTTGACACATAGTAGAGCATGAAATGTGACCTACAGGAACTGAATCAGGATCTTTCTATGTAGCCTAGGTGAGGCTTGAACTCTCAGACCACCTGCTTAAGCTTCCCTAGTGCTAGTATTGAAATCATGTCCTACCCCATTCATCTAAAGGTGCTATTTAGAGAAAGAAGTGGTGCTGTGTGCCCTTACTTCTAGGATTTCCTATATTATTGTAAGAAGAATTTCTTAATTTAAGTAACAGTCCATACAATTGGGCTCTGTGGATTGGACCATCTCAAGGATCACCCCAAACAAAACAAAAAGGCATTTGACTAGGTCTCAAGGATGCCCACTGGGAGGAGCATTTAATCTCCTCTTCCATGAAGTATTGACTGCTGGATGAGATGATTGGTTTCATCTGTAATTAATGCTTTTGAAAGCTCAGCATCAAGCTCCTAGAGGTTCTGTGAGGCCAAGGTCCTGGGTGATTGGACCTCCAATGAAACTTGGTATGATGGAGGCCACCCACTCCTTTGCATATCAGGAAATTCAGGTTAGAGAAGGAACTTGCTAGAACTCACACCATTTGTCAGTGACAAATTTGGGAGTGAATCTCTCCCAGGCCCTTGCATTCAGGTTCTTGTTCTCATATCAGCATTATGCTCCTAACTGTAGAAGAAATATTCCCCCAGTTGTCATATCTCAAGCTTATCAATAGAGAACTTCTCTGGTGTCTAGAATCAAAATAACCTTTACAAACAAAGCAATCCCTGGGGAGCATTTTGCATTAACACTAATTATTTTACATCACTGAGAATATGTTTACTTTGCCATCTAGGGCAGACTTTAATTGTAGACACACATCTTGTGGGAGATTTGTTTGGGAGTAGGGTTGTGGCTTAAAATTTTAATTGTAAGAAGAGTTTCAGAAAACACATCGGAGTGTGTGATGGGACTTGTCTTTTGGAGAGCTGCACTGAGAGGACAGGGGCTCCCTAGTGGTGTTGCCTGTCTTCGGCTCCTTTCAATGGCATAGCTGTTCTCAAAGGTTAAATCTTTGCCATTGTGGGGGATGCAGTAAAAGCTCGGAAGGCAGTTTTGAAAGAGGAGTTCAGAATGTACCAAGTAATGACAGCATGATTGTAATTCAGCTTCAGTCCCTCAAGGTGACTGACTGCTGAAGAGGCTAGCACTGAATGGATATATTATTTTTTATTTCTCTAAAATATTTCATTATTTTATCCTGGAAGTGCTCATAATATGAACCTCAAAAATCTACAGCTGTTGTCTATGTATTTCCTTTTGCCTTAGAAACAGTATAATGTAGAAAGACCTAAACTTCGAGTCCTGCCTGTGCTCAAGGTCAAGATCTGCCTTTGCTACATGCCAAGTTTGGGAAGCAAACAGACTCACTCAGTTCAATGAAGGTTAGCAGAACTAACTTGTATAGAACTCTAAATGACATGCATTAGCAAATTAAAGTTATGATCTTTTGTGAATTAAAAAATACAAATGATTCCACTACGCTGGTCTATATACTGAATATGAAAGGCACAGTCAAAAATGACACAAGGTTTCTATTCTCTGCAGAATCTTCTAGCAATTCATAGTTACCATTGACATTTCTCACAGTCATTGCTGACCACAACAGACTCTTCAGCCTCACAACCCTGGTAGTCACACTTTTTTTTTAAACTTTGTATTCATTTTGGATGAGAAAAATTATAATATGTGCTTAGTTAAAAGGAGAAGAGACTATATGGGTGAAAAAAATGGAGGCTAGAATGTAGAGACAGGTAGAGTAACAGGAAATGGGAAGCTTTAGAGAGCAAGAGGCAGGTGAGGAATTACAGAAAAAAGGAGAGATTCAGAAAATGTAAAATGTCCCCTATAAATGTCCCCTATAAACTTATGTACTTGAATACTTGGCTCTACCACTAGGTGGAGGTCTTTCGGAAAGCTGTGAAAACTTTGGGAGGTGGGTCTGTACCTCATTGGGTCAGAAGGCCTTGAGGTTTGGAGCACAGTCTTCCTTGCTGACCCATCACAGCCTCCTGTCTGTTGATATCTGAGCAAGCATTTTCCACGCACCCACAAAGACATGGGGTCGTCTGCTGCTATGCTGTCCCTCCATAATGGACTGTAAGTCCAAATAAACACCTCCATTTTTAAAGTGCTTTTCCTCAGGCACTTGGTCACAAGGATTGAAAACAAGAAAGCAATGAATACAAGAAGATCTGCAGAGTCTGCCTTTCTGCCTCTGTAGGGCTTCAAGCTATCTGGAAGATTTAATCTAGAACTTCTCTGACGCATGGTAGAGGTTCAGCGACATCTGTAGATGAACAGTGCAGGCATAGCTAAAAGGATGCAGATCCTTCCGGTAGAGTTATGATAGGAAGAACTCTTAAATGGAATGATGAAATGTGTCCTGCAAGATCCATTAACAAAGAAACTAGAAATGGTATAGTCAATCACTGATCACATACATACATGGTAGCATAGGAATGAGACCAACACAGGAAATGCTCTCTGAACTCAGTACATGATGAACAGCTAAAGACAGCTGTAATGAGATAGCATTTTCCTCAGACCATTGCAGTGATTTTAACACAGCCAAGACTAGGAAGAATGTTCTAGAGACCGATCCAGTTAATTAGTAGTCAAGAGGGGAAAAGTGGGGGAGAACTTCTTCAGGCTATTTTAGACAAATACTAAATACTTTCATGTATATGGTGTTATTTAGGTCTTTTATCATCTTAATATATAATTATTATTTTTTTAGTTAAGAAAGTTAAAGCCAGATTGGTTCATCCCATTAACCGTCACTTCACTAAGAACTCAAGGTCAGCATTTCCATGATTATATTGTCTCATCTGTCAGGATAATTTTCTAATGTAAGATATATATTTAGCAATTTTTATACTTGTATAAGACAATCAAATTCTAATTTGTAGGAAGCAGCAAATTTGAGTGACAACAGATTCTGAGTTTTAGGTTGTGTCAGTTCTTTCATTAAAGATACCTTCCTATAATTATGAGACTTTAAACATTAACATAACCTTATTGGAAAACTCTATTGACAGTTGAATTAAATAATTCTAAGTCCTCAAATAATGTCACGAAAGAACATACCCTTGGTAGGAGACAGTTAGTCCGGCCACACTGGAATTTTCACATCCCAGTGCAAACAGAGAGAGGAAGAGGAGGTAGCCAAAGACAGATGATCCCAAGTAGAGTTTTGTAGCTTCACAAATACCCAGCCTGAATTTTTTCATAACTATTCCCCCAGAGAATATTCCAAGGGCCACTGCAGGAATGTTGATGAGACCTGCAGAATAAGAAAAGTCATTCAGTAACTGTTTCTATTAGTTTCTACTAGGTTCTATTAGTTACATCTTTTTTAAGGTAATTAGGGGATGGAATCCTAGACACAGAGTTAGGCAACCTTACTAGTCATCAGGTCAGCATGGTTTAAAAACTGCAGAGGGAGTGGTTTCACTAGGTGGTAGAGATTGCACAGAGACCCAAGTGCCTGAGTTTACATAACATCAGTTCAGCTACTTAACAGCTATACAACTGTAAGGCATTTTCTAAATGTCTCCAAACCTGATCACTGTCATATAATAACTATCCATGACTGCCTGGATATCCCTTATTTAAATACTTGGGACTAATGTGGTTTTGAATTTTGGAAAACTTTAGAGAATACATACAAAACCCAATGCCCTGGAGATGAGACCCAGGTCTTGACAAAAATTTAATTTCATAGATCATATACATGACACAATAACACAGTCTGTGGGTAATTTTATACAATCTCTTAAGTGTGTCTTTATTCTGAACGAGCGCAATCACTCAAGGCCAGGTGCATGTGGCCTCCTATTGTCATTTTCTATGTTTGATTTGAGATGTTGCCTCTGAAGTGGTGTTGATGTGGTGGAATGATGCTATTCAGGATTGGCTCATAGCACAAAAAATTAACACACCAACATTCAAGTCCTTCCTATCAGATTGGCAAAAATGAAAATAATAAAGGGTGTGTGTATCTTCTGTAATAGAGAAAGACCAAGCCTGTGATAAAAGCTTGAGATTCAAGTATGCAGGAGGCAGGTACAGGAAGGTTATGAGGCCTGAGGAGGTTATAAAGACATTGAAGTGTCTGTGTTCAACTCCTACACACCATAAAAACAAACACAAATGGATGAAGATTCCATCCTTTCTCTATCCTTCCTTTCATTTTATAATTTATACACTTGGTCTTCCAAGTAATCTGCATAGAATCAAAGGGGCCATCTCTCTCCTTTACTCTTACATTATCTTCTGTAAAATGTATCCATCAACTATCAATAGATGAAAGAGCATTCAGTCTATCATTTTTATTTGACTATAGGTTGTAAGTATTGATATTAAAGCTGACCTATTAGAAATCAGCCCAGGGTAGAGTCTAGGTTTTGGAAACGGGCTCACCTTCCCAGGGCATGATTGTGAAGTTAACAAAATGGAATAAAGAAGTTGCTAGTTTTGCTCTCCAGCTAAACAGAGATTTGGAGATGTGACTAGTGAATGAGTGAAGCATCCTGGGACTTTGAAGGAATTACAATGTCTATTACTAGAAGACAGATAGTTTCCATTTTATAAACAAAGACAAGTGGTTGCCATTTTGTAAACAGAGAACAGATGTTACTTGTAATGTAACAGATCTGGCTACTTGTGACCCAAGTTGATGCTAACAGTATGTGATTTTAAAATTTTTCTAATTTAAAATTTTTTCTAAGTGTGAAGGTGTAGTTCTCTCTCTCTCTCTCTCTCTCTCTCTCTCTCTCTCTCTCTCTCTCTCTCTCTCTCCCCCCTCCTTCTCTCCTCCCTCCCTGCCTCTCTCCATCCTTCCATTCTCCATCCTGGAAGTCAGCTTTGCTATGGATTAGGTATCTATTGTCAGTCATTGTGGGGATGTGAAGAGAAGCATCATCCACAGACTGGGACATTTGAATATTAGGTCTCCAGTTGGTGGTGCTGTTTAGAGAAGTTTTAAGGAGGTGCAGGTATGGCCTTGCTGGAGGAAGTACTTCAGTAGTCACAGGCTGTGAGAGTCTAAAGCTTTATTTCGGTTCTGGTTCTCTCTGTGTTTTGTGCTCACACTTGAAGATGTGAGCTCTCAGCTTCCTGCTCCCGCCACCATACCTGCCACCTGCTGCCATGCCTCTCCTCAGCTATGATAGACTCACCCCTCTGGGACCATAAACCAAACTAAGGTCTCTCTTCTTTAAGTTACCTTTGACCATGCTGTTTTATAACAATAACAGGAAAATAAGCCTCACAGCCCCTCTTTTTATACACACATACAACAAATACATAAGACATTGTGCATTGAGAGTGTTGAGAAATTCCCATTTATCAGTCTTCTGGTCATGACAAGACCTTGTACTCATGAACTCACAGCTGCCACCTCTTCCTCCATAAGAGAATAGCCAGAATGCCTGTATGAAAGACTCAGGAGAGCCACCCCAATAGAGGAGCTATTGACGGTTGATGAATGCTGGGCAAGGGACAGTCAGTTGCCCTTAATAGTGGACCATGATTCAGTGGATGGTACTGACACATGGGCATATGGGCAGTACATATTGTATTTAGTAGAGTGTATATAAATACACACAAACACACAGTACACATCTATCTATCTATATCCATATATATATTTCTATATCATATATATTGTTCTATATATGATATATATTTCTGCATCATAATATATTGTTCTATATTTTTTCTGTATCATATATGACATATATTTCTATATCATATATATCATTTTATATCATTTCTGTATCATATACTATATATATACACACACACACGCATATATTTATCATGTGTTGGGAGGGAATAGGGATGGAAAGTGAGGCTAGGGAACGTTACAAGCAAGAGTTCAGTTGTCTATGATCAAAATACACAAACATACTACATGCATATATTAAAGTCTCAAAGAGCAGTATAGGCTTCTGTACAATCTGGGGAAGTAACATGGTCATTCAGTTCAACACAACTCAGTGGCTAATGCTCATTCACATTTAGAGGTCTGATCCTCAGTAGTTTATTTTAGGCATATTTAAGCACAGCACGATTTGGTGAAAAGTTTCCTGGCTATAATGAACTCAATCCCATGTGTAGAACAAAGCTTAAGGTGTAACCACATCAAAAATCTTTGTAAAGTACATGTGACGTCTTCCATAACAATGGGCTCTATAGATTAACTGAGAAAAGTAAGTTCATGGTAAGAGTGGGGCAAGGATCCAGTGTAGTCTCAGCCACACAGCTAGGCTACTAACTGCTTCCTAGCCTTCTAGGCAGAAAGTGAGTTATACATCTACTTTTGAGAAGACAACCATGTATGATTAGTGTTCCTGGTACCCCTTTTGCTTATCCGTGTACACAAGAACTTGTGCGCATCCCACAAAGAACTAGTACAATTTTTGTTTTGAAAATATCCCAGGAGACTTCCGTCGGGCCCATACCTGCTGCAAGTGCAGATGCCTCTCCCCACTGAGCCATGTCTTCAGTCCTAGTTTTCTATTATGAACATCTTCCTCTAAATAATGTTTTTAATTGCACTTTATTAAAAACAGGTTTCCATTGGAAATTTTAAAAAGTATCATTCATGACTCCAGTACGGGAGATCAAGTGTCCAGATGCAATATTGTATGAGCTTGAATAATGAAGAACACCCACATCTTCAAAGACATGGGCTTTCAAGCAAATTCATGGGAAGGGATTCGGGGTTTTTGCTTTATTCTGATTGAACCTTGTCTTTCATATTATCCAAAAGTATGATTACAAATGGATTGTTCCAATATGTGAAAACTGAAAGAATTAAACATTAGAAGTATTAGGAAAACATTTCAGTGATTTGGGGGCTTAATATACAGTTATCCAAACAGAATCAAAGTGGCACAAGAAAGAAAGAGACTAAAAGTTAGGCTTGCTTAAAAAGCTGATGACAAGCATTATCAAAATCAAAAGGTCTTATTGACACATATGTGGGGAGGAGCTAGGGGAATAGAGGGAAGGAAAACTACATTCAGATTGCATTGTACGAGAAAAGCATCTATGTTTAAGAAAAAGGAAAAGTTAAAAGGCAAGGTAATGTATACGAGAAATGCTTGCAATATTCAGTGAAGAACTGATGTCAAAAAACATGCAGTGGCCGGAAATTACCAATGAGAGCAAAATGAGTACATAATGTAGGAAAACGACTTGGACAGAGTTAGCAGAGGAGACAATTGACGTGACCAGTGAACCTATGCATACAGACTCAACATAAATGGTCACAGGTGAATGGCATGCCACTACTGTGAGAAGTCACGATGACAAAGGTTGACAGCATCAAAGCCTGGTAAAATGAGTGGAGATTAGCATGCAGTCACAATTCTAGTGGGTGTGCAAATTTCCTCAGCCATGTTGTTTCTCAGTGACACCTACTGCATCTATCAGACTGCCTAGGTTCTATTATTTGCACTCTATGCATCAGCCCAAAAAATGACCCATAGACTTATGACTGTGAAATCTATAATAGCAAAAATATAAATAAATCCAAAAGGCTATCAGCAATAAAGTGCTTAAATAATTCATGGTACATTGATATCACAGTAATGAAAAGAACCAACGATGGGTATTTAGAATTATTAATGGATGCGAACATCAACTATTCAACTTATAGGGGCTCAAGAATAGGCAAGACTAGATTAGGAAGGTTTGATCTACAACTATTATAGCCATTAGGGCAAGTATGGGCTGGTAATAATCTTCTTAGTTAATATGATACTGGCTACTTCACACACACACACATACACACACAAACACACACACTCACACACATACACATGTGCAGAATCATGTGCACAATTCATTAGAAAACTACATACAAGACATCCGCAGGCTTAACTGTTGATTGTGAATTAGGTCTTGACATATAAAGTGAAGAAGAGTATCTCAAACTTTGTTCTTTATTGGTTCTCCTTCAACTCAGTGTACCCCACTGATAGATATGGCTGGCATGCTGAGAGAGAATTCTAAAATATTTCCTATGCTCACCCAGGAAATAATACAATTGAGTTATTTTGAATCAATCGATATTGAAAATGTAAAAGGTTCAATGATCCAATCTTGTTACTTCTAGAATGTTGGAGAATAGAGCACGCACACAGTAGTCTGTCCCCTGAGTGTCTGTTATTCAAAATTTATCAGAAAATTGCATCTTCTGAGCTATGTACTCAGATTTTTTTCCTTCTCCTTTCAGAGACAGATACATAGAGTAATCTTTAGAAGTCAATATTTGGTTCCCAGCACAAACATTGGATGACTCACAACTGCCTGCAGCTTCAGCTCCTGGAGATCTTTTAATTGACTTTTATTTCATGTGCACTGCTCTTTTGCTTGCATGTATGTTTGTGTAAGGGCGTCGGATCCCCTTGAACTGGAGTAACAGACACTTGCGACCTGTCAGGTAGGTGCTGAGGAGTCAGTGAACTTAACCACTGAGACATCTCCAGCCTTCCAGGAGATTTGACAGTCTCTTCTGACGTGCATAGGCACCTGTGCTCATATGCACAAACAAGTATCCCTACTCACACACTCACGCACCCATAGCCACACACCCCTCTGACACATCTACAGCCATGAAAAATAATAGCAATAAAATAAATCCTTTAAATGCTTGTATGGAGAAATAAATTCTTTTGGAATCTCGGACCTTAAAGGAATATGTCCCAAGAAACAATAAATTTAATACCTCAAAATGGTGACTTTAAAGGACACATGTATGGAAAGAAGGAGCCAATCCAGGTTTTAAGTCTCTAATTTTATACAAGGTGATAGCCCTTTATTTAAATATTATCCTCTGTTCTTTTACTTCTTTATTTTTGTTTTGAATTGTGAATGGTGTTCTTGTTTTGTTACTGGCTACATAAATATACTATAAACACAACTACTTTTGACAACATTATCTTAGTCAAACATAAGCTTTGTTAGAGTCAGCGCAATTACGCTATCTGAACACCTGTTACTTGCAATCCCAGACACCATGCACACAATTTTGCCAACGTAAGATTTCAATGGAGCTTAAAACACGTGTATCCAATATTGGCAATCATCTAAAAAGAATGTGGGCTAGATTCACTGCTTTGTGCTTATTTAAGAACCGTGGGAAACTCTTAAAGCCAACCAGGCATGGCTATAAATAATTCTTGTTGCAAAGTTGTAAAAACACACCCACCATGCATGCATTTATCCTACTAGATTTTTTTTTAACAAAACATTACTATTTTGCTTCATCTAAAATATCTGAATTTACTTCAGGTTTAAAGACTGAAGCAATCTAATGTTACAAAGAATGAGGAAGATTCATCAAACTGGCTTCTATGGAAACGCATGACAGAAAGGTAGACGTACCAATGACAAAGTTGGCTTTGGAGGAAGACTGCCCATACTGCTGCTCAATGTACTTTGGTTTATATGTGACCATGCCGAATAGAGAATTGAACTGAACAGTGCTTGCACACAAGTATAAGATGTATACTGGATTTCTAAAAAGACTCTTCAGTGATGGAAGAAAATCTGTAAGACAAAAACAATGTAGAGTCCTTGAAGATGGTTTCGGGTGGTAGACATTGTAACCTGCAGGGTTGTGGTCTGCCTGGGTTTGAATCCAGTCACATACACTCCCACAGGAAGACCATACAGGACCCACAAGTGAGTCAGAGACATCTCTCACCAGCTGATGTGCCAGTGACAAGGGGTCAGCCTATGTCTCCTCATTCTCCTGCTCGGAGCTCCAGGCTGGATATCATGAACTCTCATTCAGTGTGAGTTTCTTTCTCCAAATGTAGCTCACAGATATCTCTTTTAGTGATTGACTGTATCTTGGTATTAAAGGACATCCCTCCTTCTCTCAGCCCTACAACCCACCCCATGATTCAGGCTTCAACTTCAACAAGTTGAAGATTGTCTATAAATGTAAATACAGGATATTTTTTTTAAAGAGATGGGGTCAATTTCTCAGCCACCGACTTTCCTAAGGAGAACTCCTAAGAATGTGCCTGGTCTGCCTGATTCCCACTTGCACCCTTGCCAAGACACACATTTTTATGTAGTGTTCAAACAGGTGAGTCTCATGTGTGAAAGGCTCTCAGACATGGAGTTATAGCCTCTTCTGCCCGCCCAGGCTTACGCTGAACAACTGCTCTGGAGAAAAACATTTGTGAGGGAGAAGGTCGAGCCATTCAAAAGGAAGCTAGGAAAGATTGCTCATCCACCTGCAAAACCTTTTCAATAAGGAAGACGTCACCCCCATTTCTGCTTCCTGTGTGATTTCTTATGCTTTCTTTCAGATGGGGAGGGGAGATGAGCGCTGTTGGTCATACACCTCCTCTAGAGGTATGTGATCAAAGAGAATCTGACTTACCCCTCGCCATTTCCATGATTTTCATGTTTTCTTCTCTGGGGGCCATTTGGTAGTTAACAGGGTCATCTGTAATGAACTTGGATTTCTCAGAGGAGGAGCCGGAGTCCTCTCTACTTTGGGATCTTGGTAGAGTCTTGGGTAAGCACCAGAAAGGCACGGCTGCAAGAAGACTTAGGAACCCTGCTATTAGGTAACCAAGCCACCAGGCCCCGACCCACTGGGGATCCTTTGGGGTGATAGTTATGTGGTCTGAAAAACAGAGGTTGGTTAGGGAGTGAGTTCTTCAAGTGCAGGGTGCTGAGAGGAGTTACTGCAGAAGACAAATTCTAGCGACAGTTCTACGACATCACGAACACTGCATGAGGGCTAAGATCAGATGACCCAGAAGCTTTCTAAATGCCCAGTGGGCCTGGATGCTAGCATCCAACCTCCAACGGTAGAGACGGGAGAGCCACAGAGCAGGGTGCACAGTTACACCAGTTACACTAGCTATATCTATATCGATGACCTCTGAGTTTGAGTGAAAGACATTGCCTCAATGAATAAGGTAGAAGAAAACCTTAGGATGATTCTTTACATGTACACCCATCCATGTGCCCACACTTTCACACATAGTCCTTGGCCAGACACAAGGAAATATGCATATATATGTGTATGTATGTATGTATGTATATGTATGTATGTATATATGTATATATATGCATACACACACACACACTAGAAAACATCTAATAAACATACTTATCATCCACCACTACCCACTACCCCTGATCTTCAGAGAAAGCGTGAGAGGCTCATGACAGAACACTGCTCTGGGGCTGTGCACTTAGGGAGAGTAAAGAGAGTAAAGCACCCTTGAGCCAGCTGCCCCTTCAGAAGCATCACATCTGACTCACATATTGAATGTCTAAGATTGTCCTCGAAAAATGACTGCTGCTAGTCCCCCAAGATAATTGTCTAGTTGTAGAAAAAAGAGAGCAGAAGAGAGAAGTTAGGGCTAGGAGAAAGGGAAGTTTGCTTGCTGGAGACTTTCACTCCAATGTTTGCTTTATCGGTTGATGTCTCTATAATAAATGTTGACACATCTGAGACCAGCAAGAGCCAGCAGGAGCCAGAGTTTTGGATACATGTGAATTGAGAACTGTGGGAGAAGAGTGTCTGCCTTAATAAACAGAGCACAGATCACAGAGCACAGAAACGACTAGCCTGTTTCCCCTGCACCGGTTGGTTAATGCCTGTGTCTTCAGTATCAGAGTGCATTTCTTGCATTATTTTTACTTAACGAAAAAGTGACACCTTGACATTGTATTGGGGGGGCTGGGGAGATGGCTCAGTGTTTGAGTACTCACTGTTCTTGTAGAGCTGGAGTTGTTACTAAGCACCCACATGGAGGCTCATAACTGTAACTACAGTTTCGGGGATCTGACACCCTCTCCTGACCTCTTCCAACAACAAGCACTCATTTAATGCCCATATGTACATGCACGCAAATATTTGTATGCATACATTTTTTAATTGAAAAAAAAGAAAAGTTGTAGTATTTTTCAAAGTCCCATCAAAAATTATAGTACTTGAAATTAATGAATAAATGCAAAGTGCATTCAGCTGGTAAGATGGTTCTGTGTGTACAGGTGTCTGAAGCAAGCCTGGATATCTGAGTTCCATCCAGGACCCATGAGGTGAAAGGAGAGAACTGATTTCCACAAGTTGTCCTCCGATCTTCCCAAATGCATCATGGCATGTGCGTGCACAAAGAGAGTAGTATAAATAAAGACATACGAATACATAATCCACTTACCTAGATTCACAAAGCCAATATCAACATAGAGTTTGGCACATAATGAACCCAAGAGGAAGCCGAAAATGGGTCCTATAATTGCCACTGTCTGCACACACCCTGTATCAAAAAACAAGCCAAACCAAAATAAAACAATTAAAGGGGGGATAAGAGGGAAAAGAAGGATAGCTGTCATTTGGCTCTGCTTTGATAAACTGATAAAAATGCTAAGCTGGAAGTAAAAATGAGATGCCACTGGTGACAGCAAAATAAACGCTACTACCGCATTTCCTTTGTGGGCGTTTCCCTGGTTAAATTTTTTAATTGCACTGACTTAGGAAATACGTCGTTCTCTGCAGTACTTTTAACATATGAATTGGCTCACAGAAATAACACCAAGCCCCTGACAAAGTTAATTTCCAAGCATGAATCAAACTTGGGTTCCGACAGGTATGGCTGTGCACAGGTTGGGACTCCCAGCACTGGAGTTGGAGGACGGAGCTAGGGGCTACGTGAGACGGAAACCAAACAGACCAGAACTGGGCTAGTTTTGTAATCTTTCAACCATGTTTTATCATCAGTGAAGCATAAAGTTCTGTTTGACATTAAAACGGGTTTTTCCCACCTCAGTAATAAAGAATGCTCACTCGATCGAAGATTGGAAGCAGCTAGCAAAGGAGGTCGACTTTGGAACAAGTTAAGCTTCTCCAGAAAGCTCATCACAGCTCAGAGGCAGCCTCAGTAGATGGCAGGAACAGACTATCCAGAGGACAGTGCCACTAGGAAGCAGCAGGCTGCCCTGCTCAGCTAAGAGTCTCACACCACCGTTCATCGCACATTAGAACTCAAAAAAGTATATTCCTGGGAGATTACATGAGCTAGAGGCATGAAGAGCCATTCCCTCTCCAAGAAGGTAAATCCTTCCAAATCCCCAGAATAGTTGTGTAGTTTGCCCCATATAGTTCTTCTTTAGGCTCCTGAGTTATCCTAAGGTTTTCGTTAAAGACAGACCCTGTGCGAGCATGTGTAGGATCTCAGGGATTTCTGTGGCATATAGCCAGAAAGGCAGTAGTCCTTGGTGTAACCTCTCTCCTTCAGTTTTACCCTTTGTCTCTAAAACCTACACCTTCAAATGATCAGAATTCCAGGACTCAAAATTGAGGTAGTAAACCCAAAAGACACTGTAGTCATCTCTGCAGCTCTAATTTCTAGCTAAATTCCAATTATTATTAACTAAATTCTAATTATTCCAATTAAATAAGTGCTTAAATGCATCTGACCTTAATAGTTCCTTTCTATTACACATTTTGTGTGGAAGATCTTCCAATGCATTCCATACCCTTTGGTAGTAGACATTGGTGACTACTTCTGCTCAACTGTCCTGGGGGATGGGGTATCCTTGCGTCTTGCTTACATTTTCTTTATAGCTCTTTTCAATCATTTATACCTGCTCTCAAGATTCCAGAACCCATTCCTATCTCAAACAGGGAAAAAGTGGAATAAAAGATCCTTTAGTTAATTAGGGCTTATAGAATGCAAGGCAGCTTCTAGAACTGCAAAAACAAGACACACACACACACACACACACACACACACATACACACATACATGCACATACACATACACACACACTCACACACTCACACACACACACACACACACACACACACACACACACACACACACACACACACACACACAACACACACACACAAACACACACACAGACACACACACAGACACACACACACACACACACACACACATACACACACACACACACACACACACACACACACACATACACACACACACACACACACACACAGACACACACACACAGACACACAGACACACATACACACACACACACACACATACACATACAAATGCACACAGAGAGGCACACAAGCACCCACACACACACACACACACACACACACACACACACACACACACACACCCCATTAAAAGCAATCTCTAAACTATGAAGCCCCGAGGAGGATGCTTTTTTAAGGTCCCATGCCATTGAGGTCACAGCTATTTAATTCTGTGTTCTTTTCTTCTTAGCAGATGCTGACTAACGTACCTTGTCTGCTCAAAGCTAACTGAAGCATGGGAACTGAGTGCTCAAAGCTTCCGTGATGAATTTGGGATGGATGGGAAGGACTCGGACCAGGCGCCCCACTCCCCAAGTGGAATGAGCTATAGGTGTTACCGATGTAGAAGGCGGCATTGTCTTCACTGGCGAAATCATCCAGGTAGGCGATGCCCAGGGGTTGGATAGGAGTTTCCCCTAATCCTCGGAGAAGGTTTCCCAGAAAGACGTAAACCCACATGGAGGAACTGGTATCCACTTCACACTCTTGAAAGAAAAGCAAGCAGGAGGACTAGAGCTAAGACACTAGCAAAGTTAAGTATTCAATTCCACATTTCTACCCTCTGTTTTAAAACTGAATTAGAAGGCAGAGTCAGAATCTGCTAATCTGATAAGAGTTTGGATGAGCCTGGAGTTCGTTTTGATTTGTGATTTCCATCTCTTTCACAGAATCGTCCAGGGGCCTAAGAGATGCTTGTTTCATGCTCTGCCTTTAACGTATTCTCTCTCTTCTTCTCATTTTGTACCTACACAGAGATATTTGTCTCTTTATACCTCGGTGGTTTTCACCATGCCATCCAATGCAAAAACAAATGCTTATCCACCTCCACTTTAATAAAAATTGTGTATTTTTCAAACCCAAGTGTCCGCCATTGTTGCCCAAGTTCTTCTTGAAATCTCAACATTTATGTGGGCGATAATTGTGACGCCAGGCTCTCTGGCCTACAGTTACATCCGGTAGTGATCAACTATTCTTAGAATTCTGAGGATAAGTCATATTAAAATTTATATATCTTATATTCTCCAGCAATCCATATCTTACGACAACAAGGTTTGACAATATTTTTAGAACTGGATCTGTTTAGACTGACTATTTAAGGATACATTGATGCACGCTCTAATCTGACCGTCTGAGGCAGGATAGCTGCGTCAGTCATGTAAATGAAAGACCACTTCACAGAGTTCAGGCACTGCAATAAACTTTAGGATGCTGACAGCCTTCTGTAATCACCAGGGCTAAATGCCCTCTCCCAGGCGCATGCTGGGCTAAGTGGTTCTCAGGTATTTTTAACTGGAGTCTTCTTGACAACACAGGGAGGCGGGAGTTATTTTTAGCTAGGTGTGAAGAGGATAAAGAGAAAATTAAATTTAACCCTGGTGGGGTGGGGACGGGGATCACATTTCTTCCTTTCTAATCCTTTAGATCGATGTTTCTATTTGTGAAAGTCACTTTATTTTCATTTCAAGACCCATCTCACTCAGAGCCACTGGTAGGTGTTGCCAGTCACCACCAAGCAATTAGTAGTCTTTTCCATAAAAATTGATCGCTGGAATATCTTATTGGGATAACAGCATACTGCTTTATATTTTAGGACCTGTTTATGTTTGTGAGTTCATGCAGTGAAGCCTGTGAACCACAAGGGTGCATGCCTATCCCTCTACGCACACCGAGGCCAGAGCACATTGGTACATTTCTCCTGGTGGGCACATTGGTTTCTCCTGGTGGCTCTGGTTTGTCAGATATTCAACTTACTAGATAGCCCAAGACAGCCTTGAATTCACGGCCTTCCTGCCTCAGCCTCCTGAGTGCTGGAATTATAGGCACTGTTTAGATAAAGGTATGGGTGTTCTGCCTGTGAAAAGACAAGGTGATGTTCCCAGGTTGACTGACCAGTGAGCTGTGGTGATGTGCTCTAACTGTACTGTCCTAGAAATGGGGGCATTCTTGCCCCCATTGCCTCAAGACAAAAACCTCTCACTGAACAGGGAGCTCGCTGTCATAGCTAAACTTGTTGGCTAGTGAATTTTAGGGACCCACCCATCTCTGTCTCCCAGTGTTGGGTCTATAAGCATGTTCAGACACAGCGATGTTTTTAAGTAGGTGCTGGGACTTTGAACTCAGGACCTAATGTTTGGAAAGTAAGCACACTTCCACACTGAGCCACCTCCCCAGTGCATTTGTAGGAATTTTTGGCACTTTAATATTTCAACTAATAATGCTCTTCCTGGGAAAGTTGATACGTATACCAAAGCATATATAAAAGCTCAAGCCATTCATTTACACAGGCCAGTTTTTAAAAGATCATCTTACCATCGTTTATCTTGTTTTGTGATTTCCCCACGATTGAGCGTGGTGATGGACTGCTGGACTCTAGGTAGCACGGAGAGATGTTGGGAGTGAGGTTGGAGGAGGGAGAATACCTCTCATATTTCTCATAGCTGTACCTGCACATAAAGAGCATTTTTTTTTACCCTGACAGGCTAACAGCATGCTTAAAACAAAGGTTTACATCATTTGCCGGAGAATGAAGGGATCGTGTTGTGTTTACAGTTTCCTCAAATCCGACTTGACAAAGCAAACCAGCACTGAAGAGCAGTTTGTTTCACAGGTGACAGTAAGTTTTCACCCATGAACCCACAGCAGAAAATAAAAACAAGAAAGATTTTAAAGTGTTTTAAAATAAAAGACAATTCTGGTCCATCACCTATTATTCTCTTAACACAAGAGGTATCTACAGACATTTGCTGAACACTGAAGCTGCCTCCAAGTCAGAACAAAAGAATCAACATTGTAACGACTTGAGGCTTTAGGAGATGGGAACCACAGACTTACCGGAACTCACCGGCCAGTGCTAGAGAATCTGCAATATGCTTCGCAGCTTTAGAGCCATTTTCCCAGGAGGAATTCCTATTCTGGTTTTTCTCTCTAAGTAATGAATCTGGCTGCAAATTATCACACACACACACACACACACACACACACACACACACACACACACACACACACACACACACACACACACTGACTTTCCTGAGTTTCTTTTTTACTTAGATACATGGCCTTGCTACATTACCCTGAGCTGGCTATGAACTCACAGTGGGCCACCCAACATGTCCTCCTCCTATTTCAGCCTCAGGTATAGCTGGTATTACAGGGTTGTGTTGTATCATGAGGTCTAAGTAATGGTAGAAAACTTTTTCCTTCGGCGCCGGATGCTGAAATCACCACCCCTTATGTGTCGGACAGTACTTTTCACAGACCCAGACTCAAAGGCTGTTAAACTTAGGGTTTTGGTTCTGAACAGCATTCAAATTCTGCCTAGGGCAATCTTCCCTGAGCATACGAAATTCTGTATCCTCTTCCTGATGGTGTCCATCCAAGCTTGTTTCATCGCTGATTTTAAAGCAGTAGTCACAGTTACAATGAGCCATTAGAAACCCCAAGTTCTGGGTCCAGAGAGACACCTCAGTTCATGACATGTCTGCTGTGCAAGCCTAAGGTCCTGAGTTCAGATCCCAGCACCCAGTTAAATGCTGGGGAGACAGTTACAGTACATTACCAGAGCTCACTGTCAGCCAAGCTGTGAGCATCGATTGCCTTGTATTTCCACATGCACACACACACACACACACACACACACACACACACGTCTATAATCCCAGTCCTCAGGAGACTGAAGCTGAAGGCTGTGAATTCAAGGCTACCTTGGGCTATCCAGTAAGCTGAATATCTGACAAACCAGAGCCACCTAGCAAGATCCCTCTCTTCTGAAAATAAAACAAAATATATATTTCCTAAGAAAAGGAGGAGGAGACCTGCCCTGGATGGGAAAGTTAGAGGAAGATGGCTGCTTACGACTTACTTCTCCATGAAGAACTGGGGAACTGCGATGAGCATAGTTCCAAAGCCCATGACCAGGCATCCTGCTCCGATTATTTTTGGCCTGTGAAGTTTGGCACCAAAGTAGCTAACGAATGTTATGACCAGGAGATTCCCTTTGGGGGCAAGAAGAAGTATTCACAGTCAGGTTAGGGAGCCTAGGAAACAGGCCACAGCGTGAGTAAAACAAATGACATGCACAGTCACTCAAAGGAAGTCCCCATCGTGCTGCTTCTTCCCTGGGAGCTAAAGTAGCTGCTGATTCATGACTTCAATCACCTCATCTTCTGTCAAACTATTTCAGGCACCATCCCTGTCCCATTTTGCTTTACCACACCCGATTGTTTTGTAGGTAAACTACATTGCAGACAGAGGGCTGGAGAGTGGGTCCTCGGAGAGAGTTTGGTTCCCAGCCCTCACACTGGGTGACTCACTGCTCCCTGCAACCCTGGCTGCAGGGGATCTGACGCCCTCCTCTGAACTTCAGGGACACCTGCATTCATATGCGCACACATAATTAAAACTTAAAAATAGACCTAGATCATACAAAATGTCCTCTGGTTGATATTTGAAAATTTTCTTTGTGACTTTGCAGACACTTTTATTAGTTTATTCATTCATTTACTTTGGATTCAAGTTTCTATTAGTTTCCCAATTATTTTTGAAACACAGATCCTATATTGTATTTACAGCTGATATTCCCCCAAAGAAAGGTATTACAAAATCAGGAGTAAGCCTTGCTTTAAATGAAATAAAATGTTAGACCCACAATTATATGAATGATACTTTGTAATTGTTCAAAGACTTCTTTACAAAGAGACTCAATATAGGAAGTTTGTCCCCGCAACTCTACATATGTGTACCATATATAAACGTCAAGGTATGAATACCATTGAGTACAAAATTTTCACAAGACAGCCATTTTTAAAAATTAATTGAATAACATTGGCTAGAAAGTAGAAATTGCATAGTCTAAAACAGCTCTAATAAAACATCATGAAATTATTTTTGTGTATTTATTTGAACATATTCATGTGTGTATGTGTGTATTTGTGTGTGTGTGTGTTTGTGCGTGCGCGTGCGCATGTGCACGCATTGATGTGCGTGTTGGAGGTCAGAGGTCAAACTTTGGTGTCTTCACTCTGATGCTGTTTACCTTGTTTGGTAAGATAAGGTCGCCACTCATCAGTCCTGAGTTTTGTTTTGGTTACGTACACCGACAAGCCTATCTTTTCTGCCATAACGAAAAGGGTCCTACCATACCTGATTGTTACTGTTGGTGTTGTTGCTGTTGCTGTTGTATATGTATTCGGGCATCAAGGTTGTCATGTTTACATGACACTACCGAATGAGCTATCTCAAGAGCTCTATGATCCAGCATGTTTTAAGGGAAGATTTCTCAGGCGTTGTTATATAAAAGACTCCCTAGGAGAGAGTGCAAAGGGAGATACAAAAGCTTGGTACATCAGGTTCCTGGTGCCATGGAGTCACGGTCCAGTCAAGGAAATCTGCATTTGCAGGGTAAACTCAAATACATCACCGCAGATTATGACAGCCATACACCACGAGAAACCTGGGTTAGGGGCACACACCGTAAGGACCTTTCACGTTTTAGCTATAATCATTTGGGAAGTCTCATTTGCAGGAACTCCCATCTAGATAAAGGAGCAAACACTTCCGTACAGGATGACGATGGGGGCCGATGGCTGGCCCGGCTCTGACGCTGTTCTCGCTATTTCCAGCGTTACAGCAGGAGCCTGTTTCCTTCCATCTGCAAGCAATCATCTGATTTACTACTGTTTGGACATACTGCCAGCGTTAGTCAACTGGAAAATGAGTGGTGAATTTTACAGCCTGGAGGATGATAGTAAGAATGAAGAAAACGTAACTTGAAAATGCGGTCTACGCGCTTGACTCTTGGAAGACTTCAGCTCCGTAAAATTCGCACGTTCAAAACCCTAAGCCTGAGAGAGCCTATCTGGCGCTTGAGTAGTGTAAGAACTATACTGATCATGTCCTTCTGATGGGGAGGCGGGCTTACAATTTTTAGCAATACTTTTGAAGCCCATGGACTTTTCACCAAACCCTTACAGTAAGGGACTGGGTTGAAGGGTGTTCCTTTCTTACATTACTGAATAAGGCCATTTTGCCACCATCCTATGGCCACAAGATTACGTTTCCTGCACTTGCTATAATGGCAACCTCTCTGAGTTCCCAGGAGACATACATGGGGAATACAGGATGATTCAAAAACCTGCAACAAATGAACTGGAGCATCTGAGAAGAGGGCTCAGGGGCAAAATGCTGGCTGTGTTCAGATCCTCAATACCGATATGTAAGCTGGCATGAGGCTTACATGTCTGTAACCTCAGCGCTATGCTTGAGGAAGAAGTATGGAGATTGGCAGATTCCCAAGGCTTTCTGACCAGCCGACCTGCCTGCGAAGGTGAGCACCAGGTTCAGTGGGAGACCCTACCTCGAAAGATAGAGTGGCAGGCAGTAAGGGAAGATACTGGAAGTCTACCTCTAGCTTCCAGAAATGCATGCCTACACAGTGCTTCCGTGTACATATATGCACATACACATGTGCACATGCATCTCTCTCTGTCCCTCTCTCTGTCTCTCTCTATCTCTCTGCCTCTGCCTCTGTCTCTCTCTGTCCTCTCTGTCCTCTCTGTCTCTGTCTCTCTCTCTCTCTCTCTCTCTCTCTCTCTCTCTCTCTCTCACACACACACACACACACACACACATACACACACAGAGAACGTCTGAATTGGAGATGAAAACATTTCCATGCTTTGCATGACCAATCAATAATAAGGCAACGGGTCCAAGGAGTTTAATAAATGTTTTAGCAAACTTGAAACTTTTTATGCACACACACACACACACACACACACACACACACACACACACACACACACACCCAAAATTTCAAATCCTAAAAAAGAAAGCAAATAACTGAACTTATCTTATGCACCAGAAACAAAAACTGAACAAGTCCAGTGTAAGAAGTGGCAATTAGAGACCAAACACAGTTGTGAATTTGAAGTCACCGTTCCCACTACCCAAAGGACTAATCAATGTAGCCTGGTAAGTACAGCTGATTTCAGGACTGTGAGAATCTGAGCTAAGAAATCTGTCAATGAATCCACCGTCTGACAGGTGGGAAAAGCAGTTAGTGGAATAGAATGTAGTGAAGCCCTGGGTGCAGCCAGACACTGAATTACAATAAGGACTAAGCCAAGCATGGTGGTGCACACATTCAATCGCAGTACTCTAGAGGTGAGGCAGATGGATCTCTGTGAGTAAGAGGTCAAATTGGTCTACATAGTGAATTCCACGCCAGCCAAGGCCACAGGGCAAGACACCATGTCTCAAATTGTCAAATGATGAAGAGTGGAAAGAAGAAAGAGAAATGTGCTGGTTAAATAAATTTTTAAAGATACTTACCAAAAACCATGTAAAACAAATTAATCACTAATTAATAATAATTTAATTAACTAAAATAAAAGCCATGCCATAGGTGAACAGCTGAATAAGGAAATTTTAAAAGCACTGTATTAAGTCAGAAAAAGAGAAGGGCATTCATTATCACCTCTGCAATTCATTCCCCAGGCCAACTGAGTAAGAAAAGAAAAAATTGGGGCACATTTAGGGAATTTAAAAAGTGTGTGTGTGTGTGTGTGTATGTGTGTGTGTGTGTGTGTGTGTGTGTGTGTGTGTGTGTGTGTGTGTGTTCAATACATGTTTGGGCACAGATAGGCGTGGGACTAAAGTGCGCATGTGTGTGCATTTATGTAGAAACCTGATGCTAACATTAGGTAACTTTGTGAACAGTTTCTGTCTCATATATTGGGGAAATTCAAGAGAAAGTTCACACTCCATCATCTCTAGCACCATGTTTATAGAAACCAAAGAGTGAGGAAAATTGAACTTGTTCGATATCTCATTTTTATTGGCATATCAACTCCCATGTCGTAGGTCAGCTTCACTCAGTAGGCAGAAGCTTGCTATCAGTATTCCTTTCTTCCCATGATGCAGCCTATCTCCTGACCTCACCTTTCCATGATCCTTCAGTTCAGGATCATCAATGGGGCAAGCATCAATTTTTGAGGTTCCTCAAAGGATGTTACACAGGGACTGGTACAATCAGTGTGATAATTTGAATAAAAATGGCCCTCTTTGACCCATAGGGTCACTATTAGGAGGTATGGCCTTGTTGGAGTAGGTGACTTAATTGGAAGAAGTGTGTCTCTTAGTGGTAAGCTTTCAGGGTTCAGAAGCTCCAGCACGGCCAGCGTGTCACTGTCACTTCCTGCTGCCTACGGATCCAGATTTAGAACTCTTAGCTACCTCTCCAGTATCACATCTGGCTTGCGAGCTCCCATGTTTCCTGAGGACCATAGTGGACTAAACCTCTGTACTGTAAGCAAGCAAGTGCTTTACTTTATGACTTATCATGATCATGGTGTTTCTTCACAGCAATAAAACCCTAACTAAGACAATTGGTATTTTAAAACCATGACATATGTAGGTGGGGTTATTGACTAAAGACATTGATAGCCCCTGACAACAAGAAAGGCAGACTTGCTGTGAGATGAAGCAGCAGGTTAAGACACTTGTCACCAAGTCTGATGACCTCAGTTCAATCCACAGAACCCACACGTAGAAGGAGAGAAGTGACTCCCTCGAGGGATCCTCTGACTTCCACATGTGTACTCTTGTGAATGCACATGAAAAGAAACAGACTAACTTTTTTTTTTCTTTTCTTTTTTTCAGAGCTGGGGACCGAACCCAGGGCCTTGCACTTGCTAGGCAAGCGCTCTACCACTGAGCTAAATCCCCAACCCCGAAACAGACTAACTTAATCAATTAGTTAATTATAAATAAATAACTAATGCCATATAAAACAAAAACAAATAGAACCTTGGGTCCCTTCCCTGAAGAATCATTACCTGCACTTGAACTCTTCCCAGGCACCTGAGTGGCCACTCAGGTGTGACTGATACTGTTCCAGAACCTTTGAGAACTGATTTGCAGGTATGCTCCACCTACAAAAGCTGATGCCTTGCTTAGAACTCCAGTGGTTGGAATTTTATGTGTTCAGAGCCAAATTATCTCCTTCATAGCCATTCATCTCCCACCCCCGTATGACCTGACATCTTTCTGACTATTGGGTAAATCCCTTTGAATGTGTGAATAGATCTCTAACTTTCAGTCGCTCAAAAGCTAACATCGTCCTCAGATGGCCTCTGAGCCCAATAGCCGAGGCTTCTCCCACTTCACTCTACCTACCTACCTGATGTTTCCACCAAGATGTTGCAAAACATGTTGATTTATAGCTTTCTTTGTTCTTACACAATAAAATTGTCATGAAACGGTTACCAGATGAGAGCTTGGGCTAGCCTAGTCCGTATCTGAGCTATGGTCATACATTTTTTTCCCAAAATAAACCATCTCTTATCCCTTTTGAAATGAGGGCTGCATTTTTGGCAAAAGCCAGAAAATTTTCTGTGTTCATCGGTCTCACTTTCGCTGTGATATCCCAAGTCAGAAATAAAATTAAAATAGCAAGTTACAAACAAAAATGTTGAAGACCTAAATTCTACTCACTACAGGTAAAGCTGACAGTAAGGCAGTTAAGAGATTTCTGCGCTATTTTATTTGTCCCAAATGGCATCGATGACCACTAGGGGGGTTATTTTAATTACTTTGAAAAAGCATCAAATGTCTCTCATTCTTATTAACTCAGGAAGTGACTAACTGAAAAGGCACTCATTCCAGCACGTTGAAAACCACTCTTTGAAGATGCAGGGCTAAGCAACTGCCAGACTAGAGATACCAGAAGGTAGTGAGGCTTTACAGTCTGATCTACTCTTGTGTTCCTGCTAATGCAACCCCCCTTCTCTCCTTTCAGTAAATACGTAGAAAAGTACATTAGGTGTCTGCTTCGGTTTTTTTTTTTTAAGGTTTATTTATTTATTTTATGTATATGACTACACCGTGACTCTCTTCAGACAGACCAGAAGAGAGCATCAGATCCCATTACAGACGGTCATGAGCCACCATGTGGTTGCTGGGATTTGAACTCAGAACCTCTGGAAGAGCAGTCAGTGCTCTTAACCACTGAGCCATCTCTCCAGCCCCCATAGGTCTGCTTCTTAAACATTTGGACTCCATCTTTGCAGAGCCCCCTTGAGTGCTCCCACATTCTCACTTCTCCAGGAGGCCTTTCCCACATATTATAACCCAAAACACCAATCTTCACCTTATCTTCCCCTAAAGAAAGTCTCCCCTCTGATGCTTAACTGACTTGTCTAAGCATCCAGAAATGAATACTGGGGGCAGGAAATTTGTTACTCCTTGCCTGCTCTCTGAGAGAATAGATTTCCTTTATTGAGCATAAGGTCCTGACAGATTTATCCAAACAGGATTTTACAGGTCGTATCTCAGCAGACAATGATGGATGGCATTGAGCAGGCTCAGGAGAAAGACCTTGGGCTTAAAGGAAAATCAGGCTTCTGTGATACCTACCAATTTCGAAACTACCATCAATTATTCCCACCAGAGAGGAAGGGATATCAAACCTTCTCTCTATCTGAGTAATAGTGCTCTTCAGGTAGCCTTCTGCCAATGCTTTGGCAAAGTAAACAAAAGACAGGGCACCCAAGAACACCTGGAAAACAGAAAAAGGTACAGGTAACTGGACTCGCTTTGCCTAGCTCAGAATTTTCCGAGGAAACAAAATTGAGAGGAACAGTAACTGTGTTACCATTGAAGGCTTGATTCAAGCACTGTTGCAGCTCTCAAATCAGCCCCAAGACCATGCAGAGTCCTCCCCCACCCCCACCCCCACCCCCACCCCCACCCCTGCCCCAAACAACCCAAGTTATTTGGCGGTTGAAATGCACGTGCATTTTCATGTAAAGCATTTGCAGGATTCCCCTACTCCTCTGCAAAGAACATTAAGGGAGTTTAGCTTTGAGAATAGCAGTGAGGGACAAGGGAAGAGCCATTGATAGATAAAGGAAATAAATGAAGTGAAAATCATGATGCCCGCGTGCCATCTTCCCACAAATCCTTGCCTAGTATGCATTTTGAAAGCCTTCTTTACTCACTAGTGGGAATCACTATGCATGGAAATATACCGTCTACTTTGTTGCTTTGGTTTTTTGTTTTGTTTTGTTTTGTTTTGTTTTGAGACCAAGTCCCTTAGTTTGGGTTCTTTGATGTCTGGTTGTATTTTAATAGATATATGGTTTAATTATATGTATACAGCAGTAGGCATGTGACTTCAGGTTCACAGTTATTAAAATACAATTTTATTAGGTTCCATGAGTGTTATTTTGTATAAAGAAGGGAGGTTTTAATCACACAGACGCCTATCTCTTTCTGTCTAAAAGCCAAGCCATGTTCGCTTTCAAAAAAAGGAAAACAGTGTGGGTATAATTAGTACAACAGACAGTGCAGGGCAGGGCTTAAAAGTCCGGTTCGCTATCTCCACTGATTTTCTAGGAAGAGCTTCCAAGGAAGCCCAGGGAAGTCATGGCAGGCAAAAATGATTTCATTGCTTGGTGAGTGGTATTAGTAATTTGCAATTGAGAGCTTATTTAAAGAAAGGAAAAGGAAAGAGAAGCGAAAAAAGAAAAGAAGAGAAGAGGAGAAGAGATGGGAAGGGAAGGGAGGGGGGAGGGGGGAGGGGGGAGGGAGGGAGGGAAAAGAAAAGAGAAGAGAAGAGAAGAGAAGAGAAGAAAAGAAAAGAAAAGAAAAGAAAAGGAAGCAATTTTCTCTTGTAGCTTCATTTGTCTGGAAGGAAAGTCCAGCTTGTAAACTACACCCAACCCCTCTACCTTGAGTTTTCCACAGCATGGCCGCGCTTCCTCTGTGGACGGATATCCTGCTTTAAAGGATGGCCCTCCGGCAGGTTGCGCTGAATTTTTGTGGAACAAATGGGCATTTTCTTTGGATGAAGTGTCCATTATGAAAATATTTCTTATCCCGGCCTGTCAAAGTTGATTTTAAAAGGAAACAGCAATTTATTTCCAGTCCGCATGATTTAAAGGCACTTCCGTTTCACAGTAGACTACAGTTCCATAGGTCTAATTTAAAGCGCCACTATCTCCTCTTACCACAGTAAGTTGGCAACATTTTTCAATTAAAATCAGACAGGATATTTGATTAACGAACCCTGCCATTGAGACCCTACAGCCAGCATTCTTTTTCGATCTTTTCACATTGAGCCTCATTATAGCAAAGAATAAATTTCCATGTTGCCTTTGGAATAAATAACGAGGCAGAATTTTGCTGACTTTGTGGTCTTGCCAGATTAAACTGGGCGCGAGCAGGAAGGGGAAGAGAAACCCAACCTCTTGAATATTGATTCATTAGAATTAAGGCTTCCAAGACATGAATAACAGAGGCTGACACCATCACAGATTCCCCCAAAGCACCTTAGCATTCCTCTGGCAGCCAAGTAAAGCTTAAAATGAAGCAAAAAAGAAGAGGTCCACTTTGTGTACCATTTGGGCTAAAGGGGAAGGAATGCGATAAATGCCTGGTGCCTGGATTGAATTCAAATGAAAGTACAGGCTGTAGTTTTGCCTTAGAGGAAGGAAAACGCGTCCCATGCTTAATTCCCACCCTCCCCTCTCTCTCTTCTCCTGACCCAACTCTTAACAGCTTTGCACAATCTGACCCTATTTCTCCCTGTTCACATTAATATTTACACATCCTGTGCAACATCTTGCTAGCCATCTACATGAACCAGAGTTTGTCTAGTAATCTAACGCAGGCCACAGGACTCAAAAGCTAAAACAGCGTGGCTGCCCCCAGGGGCTACAAGATTCCCTCCTTGTACAACAATAGAGATACCTTCTAATACTCATTACACTGACTAGAGAAATAATATTTGAAGTAAATTCCCAAGCATGTGGTAGAATTTAAAGGTGTTCTGTTCATGTATATGACGTCTTAATTCCTTATTTTATGGGACATGAGTGGGGCTTAAACGGGAAGGACTTTTAAAAAAATAGTATAAGAATATCTGATGTTATAAACATGCTTAATTTTAAGTTTTTAAAAATGAGCAAATAAAAGAGACTGAAAGAACAAAAATATTGAACAAGTTAAAGTAATGACCAGCCCTTGGTTTTGTTGATTCTTTGTATTGTTGTCTTTGTTTCTAATTGGTTAGCCCTGCGATGGACTGTTTCCTGCCACTTACTCATCTTGGGTGTGTTTGCTTCTTTTTACTCTGGGACTTTCAGCTGTGCTGTTGAGTTGGTAGGACGAGATCTCTCCAGTATCTTTATGAAGGCACTGAGAGCTATGGGGTTTCCTCTTAACACTGCTTTCGTTGTGCCCCATAAGTTTGGGTATATTGTACCCTCATTTTCATCGATCTCTAAAGTCGTCACTTTCTTTGTTTCATCCCTGACCAAGGTTATCATTGAGTGGAGAGTTGTTTAGTTTCCGTGTGTATGTGGGCTTTCTGGAGTTTCTGTTGTTGAAGTCCAGCCTTAGCTGGCAGTGATCTGATAGAATGCAATGGATTATTTCAATCTTCTTGTATCTCCTGAGGGTTCTTTTGTGTCTGATTATGTAGTCAGTTTTGGAGAAGGTTTCATAAGAAGGTATATTCTTTTGTTTTGGGGTGAAATGTCTTGTATGTATCTGTTAAATCCATTTGGTTCATAACTTCTGTTAGTTTTCACTGTGTCTCTGTTTAGTGACAGTTTCCATAATCTGTCCATTGGTAAGAGTGGGGTATTAAAGTCCCCAAGTATTAATGTGTAGGGTTGAATGTGTGTTTCGAGCCTTAGTAAAGTTTCTTTTATGAATGTGGTGCCCTTGCATTTGAGGCATAGGTGTTCAAAATTGTAGACAGGAGGGGGAGGGAATAGTGAGTAGGGCAGGGTCAGGAGATAGGAGAGAGGACCAGAGGGCCAAGGGAATAATGGAAACATGTAGCTGCTGGGGTTGGTGGTTAGGGTGATTCTCTAGGAAGTCCCAGAGACCTAGGTTCACGGAGGCTCTCAGGATTCAATGTGAGTGCCCTTAGCTCAGATGCCCAACAGTGGGGAGAGGGAACCTGAAGAGACCACCTCCAGTAGTTAGATAGAGCACCCAGTGGAACAATGAAGACACCCATATACAAAACTTTGATTCAAACTTGTTCCAGTTTAAAAGAAATACAGGTGCAAAACTGGAGCAGAGACTGAAGAAATAGCCAACCAGTGACTGGCCCAATTTGGGATATATCCCAAGGGTGGGCACCATGCACCGACACTATTATTACAGATGCTATGTTGTGCTTGCAGACAGGAGCCGAGCATGACTCTCAGAGGCTCTACCAACAGCTGACTGAAACAGATGCAGATATGCACAACCAAGCATTAGATGGAGGTTGGGAACTCCTGTGGAAGAGTTAGGGAAAAGATTGGAGGAACTGAAGGTTCCTCCCACAGGAGGACCAACAGTGTCAACTAACCTGGACCCCTGGGAGCTCCCAGAGATTGAGCCACCAACCAAAGAACATACGCAGGCTGCATAGTAGCAGAGGACTGCTTTGTCTGCCTTCAGTGGGAGAGAATGTGCCTAATCCTGTAGGGACTTGATACCCATGACACAGGAATACTGGGGAGGGGGACACACTCTCAGAGGCAAAGCCGAGGGGGTATGGGGGGAAAACCTTGTAAGGTTGCTGGGAGGGGGCAACATTTGGAATGTAAATAAATAAAATAATTAACAAAAAATAAAGGGAGCATTTACAAGAAAAAAAGTATAATGTAAAAAAAAAAACAACAGAAAAATAAATAAATAAAGATGTTTAGTAAGCATGACCAAAACTTTGCATAAAACATACAGATAAGTATAAAATGTGGACAAAATGAAGAACTTTTCAGTAAATAATACCTACGTTGACATAGGCCAGAAAAGAAAAACAATGAGGAAGAGAGCGATACATTTTTCAAACCATACACCCAAGCAAGGGCACTAAGACCAGATGAGATGACAGGGCTGCTTTATCAAGGAATCCCTTCTAAAGAAAGCAAGCAGAGGATGAAACGGATTCACTGTGACTACTTGCTACAAACTAAAATGACCTTCATTATAAAATCTCAGGAGGACAGCAAAAAGCAGAAACTTCAGAAAAAACATAGGTTATAAACTATGCACAAATACTACCAAATTCAAATCGATGGCAATACTTCAAATTGAGATTAATCTAAAAAATAGTAGCAATTGGTTAATATTGATAATTGGTATCATTGAACATCTATTTCTGATTTAGAAAACCATGAATAATAACAACAATAAGACAGCTGTAACGGAAACAAAATCAGAACTCAAAGAAAAAACCACTAAAGGTCTGTGATACAAACGTTATACAAACACTAAGTTACTAAGACTGGTTTTCCCAAATTGTGCTTCCCAAGGATAATCAAAATGCTATTTGAAAAACACAGGCTTCTTCCGCAAGTTTCGGTAGCTCTCTTTCCAACAACTGTACCTAGTACCTGAAGTAGAACATCTGGAAGAAATTATTGCTTAGGATGAAAAATATTCAAATAGCCAAATGATTTAAATCGTCTGCACAGTATGGTAATGCCTCACAAGGAAATCTTAGAAGCCACTGAAAGGTAAGGCGAAGAAGTAAATATAGATAGCGAACAAGAAGATATTGATTTTTGCAACAGCATAGGAACAGTATAATAAGAAATGAACTTACGTGCAGAGAATCAGTCTCAGCAAACCTAAAACTATCACTACATAGGCCAGAAAGGGTTTTTTAAAACAACGATAATAATAAATTTATACTTTAAAATTTGATCCTTTACAAAAAAATATATATAATCAAAATTGACCTTTTAAGGGATTATTGGTATACTATTTCCTGTTGGACATGATTGAGAGCTGTTAATTCGAATATGCAAATAAGCGTTCAATAATGGCATACACCCCTCAGAACAAAGAACTCAAGCAATCAGACTCCAAAAAGCCAAATAACCCTTTCAAAAAATGGGGTTACAGAGCTAAACAAAGAATTCTCAACGGAGGAATATCGAATGACTGAGAAGCACCTAAAGAAATATTCAGCATCTTCAGTCATCAGGGAAAAGAAAATCAAAGCAACACTGTGATTCCGCCTCACACCAGTCAGAATGGCTAAGATAAAAAAAACCTCAGGTGACAGCAGATGCTGGTGAGGATGAGGAGAAAGAGGAACACTCCTCCATTGTTGGTGGGATTGCAAACTGGTACAACCACTCGGGAAATCAGTCTGGCAGTTCCTCAGAAAACTGGACATAGTGCTACCTGAGGACCCAGCTATACCTCTCTTGGGCATATACCCAAAAGATGCCCCAACATATAACAAGGACACATGCTCCACTATATTCATAGCAGCCTTGTTGATAATAGCCAGAAGATGGAAAGAACCCAGATGCCCTTCAACAGAGGAATGGATACAGAAAATGTGGTACATCTACACAATGGAATACTACTCAACTATCAAAAACAATGACTTCATGAAATTTTCAGGCAAATGGATGGAACTAGAAAATATCATCCTGAGTGAGGTAACCCAAACACGAAATTACACACATGGTATGCACTCACTGATAAGTGGATATTAGCCCAAAAGCTCAGAATATCCAAGATACAATCCATAGACCATATAAAGCTCACAAAGAAGTACGACAAAAGTGTGGATGCTTTAGTCCTTCTTAGAAGGGGGAACAAAAATACTCACAGAAGGAAATATGGAGACAAAGTGTGGAGCAGAGACTGCCCCACCGGGGGAATCCATCCCATATACAGACACCAAACCCAGACATTATTTCCTATGCCAACAAGTGCATGCTGACAGGAGCCTGATATAGCTGTCTCCTGAGAGACTCTGCCAGAGGATGACAAATACATATGTGTATGCTCACAGCAACCATTGGACTGAGAATAGGGTCCCCAATGGAGGAGTTAGACCGGAACCGGAAGACTTCCGCGGTCCAAGCTAAGCCTCGCCTCTTCGTTTTCAGTTGTTTAGTAGGACCAAGCTCAGTGCAGAGGAATGTGTGTTTGATATATCCTTTATCTCTTAGGTTCACTGGAGTGTATTTTTCCAAAACTTAAAAATAAATAATAAAAAGGCAGATAGCGAGGCTTTCATCCAATATCCTAGGTTAAGGTATAACATGGTCCAAATCTTAAAGCAAACACGCCAAGCTGGTAGCTTTTTGAAAAGCTGAATTCACTGTTCACATGGGTTGGTTTGAGAACCTAGCCTTTAAAGGAGCCCAGGTGGTGAGCAGAAGCTGCTGACCCCTCTGGTTCCCAGGAAGCTGAGGAGGAGAGCAACCCTGTAGGAGGAGCAGCAGTGTCACTTAACCTGGACCCCTGAGGTCTCTGGGACACTGGATCACCAGCCAGGCAGCATACAACAGCTGAGATGAGCCCCCCAACACATATACAGCAGAGGACTGCCGGGATCTGGGTTTAATCTGAGAAGATGACCTAACTCTTGAGAGACTAGAGGCCCCAGGGATGGTTGGGGTAGGGACATCCTCATGGAGACAGTGGGGGCAGGGAGGAGGTTTGGGATGTGGAACAGAGGGTAGACCGGGAGGGGAATAAAATAAAATTGTGTGTGGGGGGGCACAGGTGGCGAAGATAGGTAAAATTGAGTCGCACAAATACACCCAAACCTTGTTCACTGGACCAGTGATGGGCCAATCTGCATGGACTGTCACAGAGAATCTCAGAGAGGTACCCATGGCCAGCCTCCCTTCTTGAACACCTTGGGCACCGGCACCAGCCAAGTGTTCTGACTCTGAGAATCTTCTCTTCCAGGGGTCTTAAAAATAACCTGTTCTTTTTCCAGAGGAGCAATGTGTCTTGCACAGAATTCTGATCTCCCACCCCTCGCTGTACATGACTTCAGTATCAAATTCACCTATCCTAAACAGCGCCTCTCTTCAGTGTGAAATCCGCATGTATTGTAACCTTTAAAATAATCCCAAAACGTTCACAGCAGTTAAGCAACCTGACAGAGACTACCCAACGAGCCACAAAGCCTAAATCTGACAGCAGATCTGAGTTTACCTGACTTCTGTAACCAGACTCCTCTCCTAGTTCACCCAGCTAACCAGGGAAGCCATTGACTTTTACTGAAGTGCCACAGATGAACCGAAGTCTTGCAGAAACTAGTGTCAAATTATCAGCATCGGTCCTGGGAGAGCAAGCCTAATGCTCACAGAATTAAAAGCAAACGATTAGATAGATAGATAGATAGATAGATAGATAGATAGATAGATAGATAGATAGATAGATGACAGACAGACAGACAGACAGACAGACAGATAAACAAGAAGAGCCAAATCGTACCTGGAGGTAGAAGTCAAAGCTCTCCAGTTATTTCAGAATGTTCAGCGAGAAGCCGGATCACAGAGCCCAGCCTGAATGAGGAAACTGAGGCAGTACCCCCACAGCAGATCTGAATCGTTCTGGCAAGTCAGGAGAGGTGGTGGGCACAGACAGGACAGATTAGAGCAAAGAAGAGCCCAAGGGTCTGATCTCTCCCCTAGGCAATCTTTCTCTTTCGCCTTTCCAGTTGGCCTCTTTTTTTCTGGCAGTCTGCAGGGAATTGGGCACCCTGGCAAGGGCACTGCCCTGCATCTCAGCTCCCAGGGCACGGAGAGAGCTGGAGCCTTTGAGCCATTTCTTTGCAATTTGCAGCAAGTTTAAGGCCACACGTGATAAAGCTTTGTTTATAGAAGAACGAGGAAAAGGAAAAAAAAAGAAAAAAAGAAAAGACCACTTGTGATTTTTTTACTTGCTGATCCCAGAAAACACAACTCCGCAGGGGGTGGGGGATGAGGAAACAGAAGCCGGGGCAGGGAAGGAAGTTTGCAACAAAGACCCCCTCCCCTTCTTCCAATCAGTTTTCCAGCCAGCCAGTCCTAGGGGACATCAAGGGGCCAGCCTTGTTGTGTTGTATTTATTTGTTTGCTATTATTATTTTGTTTTTTAAATCTTGGGCCAGTTCCCTGCTTTGTTTCCATTGCCGTAGGGATTCTAGAATCTGCGGGAATACTTTCAGGTCGGGATCAAAGCTCTGCGGGATCCCTCCAGGGGGTAGCTTACTTTCAAAGCAGAAAAATCGGTAGCTCCAATCCACACACCCTGTGAGCCTTGAAATTTGACAAAACAGCAATCGAATTTTTGGCCTCCGGTCACTCGCGCTACCTAAACCTGCGGAAGGAGAAACCACTGCTCTGAGAAACAACTCAAATTAGATCTTTCCCCAAGAGAAAGATTTTAGAGGATTTCAGCAACGCTAGTTCGTTTTTCCGTTTTTGATCCCACCAGTAAATAAGTTTGCCACCGGGATTCTCCAAGGTTCAACCTTAGTCTTCCAGGGCTGTGAAGGGCACCATTTCTCCACCTGTTCTGCTATGGAGAGATACGTTCGTTATTCAGAATGAGATTTTTAGGGATAGCCCAAGGTTTATTAAGCGATGTCCTATCCACTCAGAAGGAAAGTCCAAGGTGAGCAGACAGTGCCTTTATCATAGATGCAACTCCAGGTTCCCTGGGGGTGGGGGGGTTCTGCAGAAATCAGCTGTTTTAAATGCAAATTTTATCTTTATGTGTATGTGTTCCTATGAGTTTAGTTGCACTCCATGCCGTATAGTAGCCGCCTAGTCCAGATAGGGTGCTGGATGCTCTCCGACTGGAGTCCTAAGTGGTTGTGAGCTCCTGTGTGGGTACTGGGCACTGAACCTTTGACAGGAGCCGCAAATGCTCTTAACCAGTGAGCTGTCTGCACAGCCCTATTAACCAACATTCTTATGAGTACATTTTACTGCAAAAGATAAAGGACGAGGGAAAGAGACTTAGACTTATCTTAAACTTTACAAAGAAGCAATGGGCTAGGTGCAGTGCTGCATTTCACCCCACCACTGAAGAGGAAAAGACAGACCTATCTCTGTGAGTTCAAAGCCAGCCAGGGGCTGTCCTAACAAAATAAAACAAGCAAAGAAACAATAGCGAAAAGGAAGCAATGGTATTTAGTCTTGTAAAACCAAGAACCTTATTTTAGGAATCAAGCTGGACCTTGCTATCAGAAGCAGGGATCAAATACCTTTGTGTTAAACTTTTCAATGTGGCCATTGGCTATCAAAGGGGGAAGGGTGCATACCAATCAAAATGACAAAGGGCTCGTTTTTTCTTTACCAAACCACACCAAACGAAACATGGTTCTTCCATTTTTGTGTAATTCGGACTGTTCCGGTGTTTTTCAAATCAGTCTCTAAAGCAACTTTCCTCTCACCATCCACAGTTAAGGTGACTACATGGAATGTAGCTAACATTTACAGATTCCTTAGGGCTTCCCAAACACAGCCTGTTTGGATTGCATATTAACGCAGTTGTCATCCTCACCTTCAAATTCTAAGTCCATTCCTCAAACTGCGCCCTGTGACCCCAAACGAGGTTGCCTACCAAAATAAGGGGGTCACATAAATGTACCAAGAGTACAAAGTTTCTGGATATGTAACGGTCAGTTAATTCAGAATCAAGTGGGTACAAATCTGAGATGTTTCCGGTGGAGTTCAGCTGTGTTGTTTCTGAGACTCCACTGCAGCCTGGGTTCCACACACAGCACACATCCACTTGGCCTTGAGCATTCCTGTGTGGCTCACGGTGCCCGCAAACGTCTGAGACACAGGTTTGGATTCCAGGCAATTGCAGGGTTTTAACTGCAGGCCTAAGTTTTCTACTGTTTGATTGATTGATTGATTGATTGATTGATTGATTGATTGAATAAAGTTTCATTTTTCCCGAATGTTCAGCTGATTGACCCTGTTCCTGTATCTTCACTAGCGGCTGGTATGTCTCCGCCTTTGTGTTTCTGGCGTACATTACTTGGGCTCTGTGCTTTGAAACAAGCTGCCCCGGTCAAGGAACAGCCAGTCTTCTGTGTCCCCGAGACCATAGCAGGAGAAATGAGCTTGCAGTGGGGAACGTCCTTACAGAGCTTGTTGTATGTAGGTTCGTCACACAGGACAAGATTGTCGAGGTTGTCTTTGGACCACTCCTTTGTACCTTGCCACTCGACTTACATACCGGCTGGGTCTTTGTCGTTTTTGGCTGACTTTCTGACATCTTTTTTCTTGTTGTCTTGAGCTCAGAGAGGGACAAGGACTGCAGCCTCACTAAGATGTCTGAGGTGGGGGCAAATGTTCTGCTCTTACAGCGGCAAAGTGGTTTAATTACAGAAAATAAGGCTGTTAATCCTTTCCTGATGTCACTCTCCTTTCTGCATCAATTAGCATATATTTGCATAATATTATATTAAAATGTTTGATTCAAAAAATTTACGTTTGAGTTGTTAACATGAATTTTATTTTTAAAAAAAATTCTTCAATTAATTTTGGTTTGAGATTAGGACAGAAAATCCAATAATTTCTGAAATGGTCCTAAGCATATTTCTGACATTTTGTATCATATATTTTTATAAAAATCTCATTCTCAGCATTGACGTTTAAAAAATCTAAGTTTGAATCAGCTCTGGAAAAATATTAAATATGCCTTCAACCCTGAAGTATCATATATTTAACTAAAACTTAATTTTTTATGTAAAACAAGCATTTCATTAGTGTGAAAAGTTAGTCTTAGTTTGGTAAAACTGTATGTACATCAAAGGATTACTTTGAAATAGATTTCTTTATGACATAGTAATTAGATTTATTTGATACATCTGTGTCATGTAAACTTTCCCAGGAAAACAAGTAGACAAATTTAAGATACATTTTTAGGTAGGTCAGAGGTCAACAAAGAGTCACAGCTTCCCTGTCGCAGCCGTTCAACTCTGCCACTCTGAAAAATCATCCATGGAATGACAGGAAGTCTGATTCCTTGGGCTACAGTGAAGAGGACATGACCCAAACACTCTCCCTCTGCCTCTCAGCTCTCTGTCTCTGCCTCTCTCTGTCTCTGTCTCTGTCTCTGTCTGTCTCTGTGTGTGTGTGTGTGTGTGTGTTCTCAAGTGGGGTGGTGTCTGTGTCTTAATATTATTATTACTGTGATGAAACACTGTGACCAAAGCAGTTTTGGGAACAAAGGTTTATTTGGCTTACATTTCCATATCACTGTTTATCATCTAAGGAAGTCAGGACAGGGCAAGATTCTGGAGGCAGGAGCTGATGCAGAGGCCATGAGGGGGATGGCTTACTGGTTTGCTCCCCATGGCTTGCTCACCCTGCTTTCTTATAGAACCCAGGACCACCATCAGCCTGGGGATGACACCACCCACAATGGCCCGGGCCTTCTGACATCACTTGCCAATTAAGAAAATGCCCTCCAGTTGGATCTTAAGGAGGCATTTTCTTAATGGAGGTACCTGCTTTCCATATGACTCTAGCCTGTGTCAAGTTGACATGAATCTAACCAGAACAGTATCTTCAAGGAGTGGGTAGGGTTAAGCCTATCTCAGAATTGTAGATGAGGAGCCTTGTCTTTTCCACTTCCTGGGGTCAGCTGAGGATCTTGGCTTTTTGTGGTGAATTGGAGTCTTGTAATCTGCCTCTGTTATTGATATGAGAATTTCAGACTGTCTTCGAAAACAGAGAAGCCTTCTTGACTCGTGTATTTTCTTAGGGAAATAGGGTCCTAGAAACTTTGTGACTACCAAAGACACCGAAAGTCAGTGGTTTTGAGTGTCTGTTTTATAAATCTGTAAAATGAAAGTCGTAGATCACAGAAGCTGAGTTTTAAAGACATGTTATTAGAGGTATCAAGAAGAGAGAGAGAGAGAGAGAGAGAGAGAGAGAGAGAGAGAGAGAGAGAGAGAGAGAGAGAGAGCAGGTGGGGTCCCTGGAATGGATGGATCTAAGAGTGGGTGTTCCAGGTAAATTACCTTGGAGTTAGTAAGGCTTTAATGGGCAGAGGAAGATGAAGTAGAGAGAAACTGGTCCTGATTGGTCCAGTTTCCATTTTAGATATGGAGGTAACTCCCAGTATCAGGACAAATCTCAGTACGGGTTCCAGAAAACATACTTTACGAGAAAAGAGATAAGAAACACCTCATCCCTTTCTGGCACTCCCCAGTCTCTGGCCCCAGCAGAACCAGAGGTGTTTTCCAGTTAGATGCTTCTAGCGTTCTGACCTCTGGCATGAACAAGGCTGCATACATAACCCAGGGCATTTCTAGCTTTCAGACAAGAAAGAGACTAGTCACACTTTGGGGTCCCTTTACTCTCAAATGTTCAGTCAAGCTCTGTCACCTGACATCAGTACCACTTGGCCACTGTGTCTCCTATGATTCTCCCTTCTGTTCTTGAAACATTACTGAGATCTTTGGGATTTTCAACGTGCTTTCACCTGCAAAATGCCTCCTTCCAAAGGAGGGTGTACTTAGACATACAGAAGATTGGACTCACGGCACAGAGTTGCAAAGAGACAGTGAAATTTACCCAGAATGCCTCTTGTCTCAGGCCCGTCGGGACCTCAGTAGCTTCCTTTGCTTGTTACCCACCCACTGCCTCCTGGATGCTCTTACTTCCCCTGTCCCTCCTTCTGTTTGTTGTTCTTTCTTGGCAAAACTCACAGACTTGCATCCAACTTTCTGTTTATTCCACTTTCATACCCACACTCTTGAAAATGGAGAACCATTCATTAACATGCCCTCAGGGTTGATTTTTTGTATTTATCACCACTAATTTAACTGGACAGCAGATGAATTGTTGACTAGAACACACTTTAATGAGCCAATCATCTTCCCTCTTTCTTAAATAACTTCTCTAATCTTTCCCCCCAGCCCCAAACATTAGCTAGTGGCCTAATTGAGGGCATTCACTGATGAAATCGGGACAAAGGGGCAGAATAAATATCACAGTCTACCCTCATCCTCCACCCTTAAAGCCTTTAATGATGACTGTCTTCCACTTTCTTGATCTTGTGGAAGAACCATTCCTACTTCTTTTTTTAAAAGATTTGTTTATTTATTACATATAAGTACACTGTCACTGTCTTCAGACACACCAGAAGAGGGCATCGGATCCCATTACAGATGGTTGTGAGCCACCATGTGGTTGCTGGGATTTGAACTCAGGACTTCTGGAAGAGCAGTTGGTGCTCTTAACCACTCAGCCATCTCTCCAGCCCCCCCATCCCTACTTTTAATCTTTAGTTTAAGTAGAGACTTCTCCATTTTCTTTCCTCCATTTTTCCCCTAATAAAACCAATCCCTGTTTTGTCTCAGAACTACTCCCATCAATAACACCAAAGACATTTGCGTTAATAAATGAGGTGATCAACCTTCATATCAGAATTTAATTATTTAGTAATGCAGTTGTAAATATAGTTGCATAGCTACCACTGGTCCCATGCTTTTCTTTGGCCCTTCTTCTTCACTTGGGTCTCAGAGGGCCCAAAAATTCCTTTGAATTTATCTTCTATCTCAGCACCCTACACTTTTTGTCTTTGGACTGGAATTCCCCACAATTCTGTCATCGACCTGTCTTCTTTGCTTTACCTCTCCTCCTCTATTAATCACCTTTCTGCCATTATGATGAACACCAGAACCAAAGACAACTTATGGGGGGAAAAGTTCATTTTCTAAAGGGATCGGGGTCCCTGGCAAAGAGTTCGATTATAAGCTAGCAAGTATGTGGTGTGAATTAGGGCAATCCATACCCCCAGTTCGATTGGAAGCAAAGTTTTCTATTCAAGGAATTTCTGAACCAAGGTTGGAGAAATTCCCTGGTGGGAAGAATGGTTTGAATAGAAATGGCCCCCATAGACTCATAGGCTTGGCCCAAAGGGAGTCGCACTATTAGGAGGCTTGGCCTTGCAGAGGCACTTTGAGGTCTGATATGCTCAAGCTAAGCCTCATGTAGCAGTCTCTTCCTGCTCTCTGTTGATCAAGATGTAGAAATCTCAGCTCCTTCTCCAGCTCTATCATGTCTGACTGCGTGATGCCGTGTCTCCTGCCATGGTGATAATGGTTTAAACCTCTGGACTGTCAGCCAGCCCCAATTAAGTGTTTTCCTTTATAAGAGTTACCGTGGCCACAATGTCTCTTCACAGCAATAGAACCCAAACTACGACATGGAGTTGTTTCTTTTCTGGTCTCTTAATGCTCGTCTTCCCTAACAGGCCCCACATGACGGACTCCTTATCTAGAGATAATGCGAGGGCCTGGAATGTCTTTTCCTAGAATCAAAATAGAAAACTTCAAATACTAGCTCGTGCCAGAAGGAATCAGAACCCAACTTGGCAAGTTTCTACTAATCAAATATGAGAAGGTCTGAGTATGAATCACTGTAAGAAGTAAAAAAAAAAATACTTAAATGTTAGAATTAGTAAATTCCTAACAACATTATAAAAAGATTGTGTTATCACCCTGTTAGGAAGTTAAATCTATTTCAAAGAAGAGGCACTTGGGGGGAAACTGCCCTTGTATGTCACTTTCTTACTCATTTCTACTTATAAAGACAGAGAATGAATTATTCTCCATATAAGTTTAAGAACAATAAAAAGATACAGAAAAGTATGTTTTTCAAGCTTCTAATTAGTGAATGAAATATAGTCATCACTTATCCATGTATATAGATTCAGAACGTAGGAAGGTCACAGCAATTCATTGGTTTTTAAAGGCCTGTGACATCACTAGTTCTGCGAAGCTGATTAGGTTTTCAGCATCAGGCATGATTTCTCTCCTGCTGAGTGGACTTTTAATTCAACTGGACATCTGCTGGTTACCACCAACACATGAGTCCCACTACTGCGTCTTTTTGAATATCTTTCCTTGATGGTCACTCTTGTGGTTCACAGGTATTGCAACTGGGAGGGACTACTGACTGTTTCTCTCTCGTGACAGCTCACATAGTAGGGAGGAGGGTTTCATGTTAGATCTAGCTATTCAAACCCCATGTCCTAAGTATGTAGCATCTTCATCAAAAGGGACCAACCTGTCCCATCTTCAACCTCTGAGAGATAACCAAAGGATACACCTGTATTGTCTTGGGAGTCACTTGAACCACCCTGCTCAACTACTGGAAAAGAGGTTTCTCATGCCTGGTAATGGAGTTTTTGTTAGATAGCCTATGGCTTTTCTGGGAAACATTGTTCTAATTCGTGTGTGTGTGTGTGTGTATACACATGTATGTGCATATATATATACATATGTATATATATAATAGGAATGGCCCATGGACTCACGTGTCTAATATATTCTAAAAAAATAATATTCTAATATATAATTATATATTCATTAATATATTACTATGTATATATGTATAATTAAGTATATTGTGCATAATTTTAGGTAACTACAGTGTTCCTCGTTCCTCTTTCTTCTTTAGATATCCGCCCCTCCCTACTCCCTAGTTGGAGTTCTCTGCCATTTTTCCATTTCCTATGTCACATCTCTTACTTATATAAACACATGTGTATAGTTATCGCTCCTCATCAACTAAGTCTTCTCCTTACAGCAGATGGAGAGCATCACAGAAATCTACAGCTAGACACAACAATGCAGACATCAATGGGTGCTGGGGGTCTCAGTTCCAATGGGTACATCTGTATCATAGCTCCTGCATCTATGCCTCAGGGAACATTGAGAAATCAGGGTGGAGAGACTGTAAATTACTGGGAAGTATTTGGTGAAACAGTCTCTCCTACAAAAGGGCTACTTAAATGAGACAGGAACAATGACAATATCAACAGACATGATAACATGGAAGGGAAAAAGTTTCCCAGGGTCCCGTCCTTAGGCAAAGAATTATAGGCAGCTAAGACAACTAAGAGTAGGAGAACTAACCTCTCACAGGGAGAAGTCTCCTTTTTGGTTATCAAACACAGAGTGGTAAGCCCTGAAACTATACACACACAAATGAGCAAACACAGAGTGAGCAGGTTGTATTTATGTATTTGTGTATTCATATACATATGTGGATGTGAGAACGACAGTAAAACAGAAAAGGACTCAAATTGAGGGGTGGGCATGGGAGTGGTTACAGGGAAGAAATGTGGGAGACACTGAAGAAAGTAAAGGGAGGGGGGAGTGATGTGATTCTATTTTAATTTAAAATGTGTAAAAGGTTTTAAAATGGAAAATGGTCATCAGTGACCAGTAACATCACAATAGAAGCTGCCACTGGGACTGTGGGTGTGCTAATGCCCTCCTGGCCTCTAGGTACCTCATTAGCATGAAGGACTCTGTTTTGGGCCCATGTGACCACAGGACACACTTCTTTTATGTGAGGAGCAGGGCATGAGTTCCAGGTCAGGAGTCTGGCAGGGAGCAGGGAGTCACCTAAATCTCAGGTGTGTGCCCACAAAGTCTCTGGGTCTCAACCTGTTCTACCTTACCAAACTTCCTGGTATAACCATATAACATATAACATATAACATATAACATTATGTCTCACATGTGACTGTCTTAGTGAGATGCTCTAATATGGCTGTTACCTTAGTCCTCCTCTGAGCAGAGCTTGTCCTTTCAAGCCTTGGGCCGAATATAAGTCATACAGAGGATCTAATTATGAACGCCAGTCCATGAGAAGTCCAGGGTCTAAAGGACATGGCATAAATACAACAATCGAAACACAAAATACAAAATCCTATTAGGATCAACATTCCAGGCTTCCTCCAGTCAAAAAGTACAAGGGTAACAAATTATATATTAAAACAGAAGGGATGTATCAACCAATGGCATCCAATGTTTATATCCCTATCCAAAAGGAAATGCTCTACATATTCAGTAGATTCTGCAATCTTTCTTGAAATGTTTATAAACTCAAAAACTATAAATTTGCTGTTGTGAGGAATTTATATTGCTTCTATCTGGTTATTTCTGTAATAAATACTGGTTTATAATGTCTGTGAGCACAAATATTTCAGAGGCAAAGACAAGTTTTTATTTTTAAAATTATGTACCAATGTAAGATATGTTCTATTATCTTGAAAGCAACTTGGGGGTGCTAAGTGTTTGGTGGTATAAATAGAGTAGATTTTTAAATCTGAGTGATCCAGGCAATGGGTACACAGTGCTCATTGTATTCTTTATGTCTAAGTTTGAACATATCTGACAATTTCTAGAATTACATTTTGAATAAGTAATGTGATTGGTACAAAAAGTGTTTGAAGATGAATTTTGGATTTATTTCTATAGGCTGAAAAGCTCAAAGTGACACACATATTTATCAATATACATTTTCATGCATATACTGAGATCTAAAGAAATAGCTCATCCATCAACAGAACTACCTGGTATTTCAGAGGACCTGAGTTCTGTTCCCAGCATCCACATCAGTGAACAGTGAAAGATCTGTTTTCCATGTTTCTTTATCTGTACTTCCCATGGTTGCAAGCTTTTAGTTATAACATCATCCAAAAACTCTCATTCCTTCAGGGTCAAGTTCTTAGGGACCTTGTTTTTATCCTGTGGCTCAAGTTTCTCATTATATTCACTATTCAATGTGGAAACCTCCACAGGGAATTATAAGTTCCAAAAATGATCTTTCTTGCCAAGCAGTTGTATCTGAAGCCATATTTCAGCTAAAGAGACTGGGTTCTTCCTGTCTTCTTTGGGTGGTTCAGTGACCCTAGGGAAGAGAAATGGCCTAATGATTTCAGCTCCAGGGTGAGAAAACCATTGTGTCTTTTGGCAAAACCATTCTATACTTGGAAACTGTCTCCTCTAAATAAGCATGAAGATCTATTTGTGGAGAGGAAGAACATCAACATGAGAAGATTCTAGAGAGGTAAAGTATGTCAAAGGTCAAATAAGACAAGTGTATGAGATCATGAAAATAAGACCAACTCCTTTATATATTAATTAAAATTTATAAAAATAATCAGAATCAGCTATAGTGTTTTCTAGTGTTGTACTTGACTATCCTAGCCTTCAAACCAAGCAACTTCTATCTTAGGGTGTTCAGCTGTGCCCACTTGTACCCCTCCATATATACTCTGTAGGGGAGCCCAATGTGCCCATTGGTTCTATAGAGAGAACAAATTGTCTCAGTTTGTCAGATAGGGGTTTGACTTCATTCAACTGAATGTGGACATGCAGTTTTCCCAACACTGTTGTAAAATGGTCTTTCATCCAGAGTATGTTTTTTTGATAACTTTCAAATATCAGATGGCTGCAGTTTGTGTATTTATCTTTGAGTCTTCTGTTTTGTTTAATTTGTCTACACCTCTGCTTTTGTGCCAGTACCACACTGTTTTAATTGCTATGGCTGTGTAGTAGTAGATTTTGAAATCTGGAGTGGCAATCTCTCCAATATTGTTCTTTTTGCTCAGTATTGCTTTGTCCCTCCAGGGATGAAGAAGGGTCTTTTGTGTTTGTAAGTAATGATTTTTAGCTTATTATTTTTCTATTCCTGTGAAGAAAAGATGAGAACTTTGATTGGTATTATCAGATTTTGGTAGAATATTCATTTTCACAATAGTAATTCTATTAACCCAAGAGTATGGGAGGACTTTCCATTTTCTTTTTTTCTTTCTTCTTTTTTTTAACTTATTCATTTTACATCCTGTTCACTGCCCCTCCTAGTCAGACCCCCAACAATGCTACCCCAGCCCATACCCTTCTCCTCTAAGCAGGTGGGGGCTCCCTGAGTATCTCCCAACCCTGCACTTTAGGTCTCCGCGAGGCTAGGCTCTTCCTTTCCCACTGGGGCAAGCCAAGGCAGCCTAGTTAAAAGAACATATCCCTCATACAGGGATAGCCCTCTCTCCATTTGTTCAGGACCCACATGAAGACCAAGCTACATATGTGTTGGGAGGCCTAGGTCCAGCCTGTGTAGTTTCTTTGGTTGGTGGTTCAGACTCTGGGTCCAAGTTAGCTGACTGTTGGTCTTGCCCACAGTCCTTCATCCTATTCTTCTGTAAGAGTCCCCAAGCTCCATCTACTGTTTGACTGTGGGTGTCTGTCTCTGTCTGGGTCAGCTCCTGGGTGGAGCCTCTCAGAAAACAACATGCTGCTGTCTGAAGCATAACACAGTATCAGTAATAGTGTTAGGGATTGGTACTTGCCCACGGTATGAGTCTCAAGTTTGGCTGGTTATTGGTTGGCCATCATGAATTTTTGCAGGCAAATGGATGGAACTTGAGAATATCATCCCAAGGTGATTGAATCCCAAAAGGACATGCATGGTATGTACTCACTTGTAAGGGGTACCATAAATACAGATACCGTGATACATTCCACAGACCCAAAGAAGCTAAGCAAGAAGGAAAGCCCAAGTGAGGATGCTTGAATCTTACTCAGAAGGGGGAATAAAGTAGTCATAAGTGGTGGGGACTTGAGAGGGAGTGGGGAGAAGGAGGGAAATGGGTGGGCTCAGGATCAGGTGTGGGGAAAGGTAGGAAAGATGGCTAGATGGTCATGAAAATGAATGGAAATCTACAACTGACAAGGGTGAGGAGGTGGGGGGCACCTCCAGAACAAGACAGAGACCCAGGATAAGGGAGGTGCCCAAGAATCAATGGGGATGACCTTAGCTGTTAGTCTACATTAGGAATATGGAGCTTGAAGAGGCCACCTCCTGTAGTGAGGCCGGAAGCCCAGTGGAGTGATAGAGACACCAACCTACTCACAAAACTTTCAACTCAAAATTTATCCTGTCTACAAGAAATGCAGTCGTGGAGGGTGGAGCAGAGACTTTTCGTTTGCTAATGTCTTTCTCTACTCTGTCTCTAGAGACTTGGAGTTTTCATTGTAGAGATCTTTCATCTCCTTTGAGGGAATTGTGAATGGGACTGTGTCCATGATCTCTTTCTCAGCATGTTCGCTGTTGTTTAGAAATGTTATGAATTTTTACACGTTGATTATAGAATCTGCCGCGATGTTGAAATCATTTTCAAAGCTTTCTGGTGGAAATTTTGGAATCTATTGTGAATAATATTTATATTACCTACAACTGGGGATAGTTGGACTTCTTTTCCTCTTTACATTCTCTGATTTTCTTCCCTTGTCTGATTGCTCTATATGGTGCTTTAAGCACAATATTCAAAAGAAGTCGGGATAGTAGACAGACTTGTCTCAGTCCTGATTTCAGTCTGGTTGCTTCAACCTTTTCTGCATTTCAGATGCTGTTGTCTATGGGTTTCACATATATAGCTTTTATTATGTGAAGGTATCAGAGAGTCATGTTGGATCTTGTCAGAGGCTTTTTCTGCTTCTATTGAAATAATAATGAAGTTTTTTTTACCTTTAAGTCCATTGATGTGATTGAGTACATTTATTAACTAGCATATGTTGAACCATTCCTGCATCTCTAGATAAAGCCAACTTGGTCGTGACGGGTAATCTTTTCTATATGTGCCTATATGTGAATTACAAGTACTTTATTGAGTGTTTTTGAGTCTATGTTTATCAGAGATATTGGCTTTTAGTTTTTTATTTTTGTTGTGTCATTACACGTTTGGGCGTATTAGAGGACTACTAGCTTCATAGAAGGAGTTTAAACATAGTTCTTTGTTTATATTCTTTTAATAATTTAAGAACAGTGGCTGTAGATCATCCTTGAAAATCTGATAAGATTCTATTTTGTGAGTAGCCAGGCTCCACAGAAGGCCTTTCTTTATTGTTTCAATCCCTCCTTTGTTATAGTTCTACTTAGGTTGTTGATCTTTTATTCCTAGATGAGTCTAGACGTTCATCCATTTCTTTCCTATTTTCCTTAATGGGATTTTAAAGTATTCACTTATGTTCAGAATTTCTTTGGTTCCTATTGTAGTCTTTCCCTGTTCATTTTTGATTCTGTTCATTTGAGTCCTCTTTTTCATTCTTTTGATTAGTTGGGTCAGGGTCTTTTGATCCTATTGTCTTCTCAAACAGTGGACTTTCAGATTCATTGATTCTTTGTATTATTTTGTTTCTACATCATTAATTTCTGCTGATTTTTATTTCTTTCAATTTACATCATGTTGGCTCATTTGCTTTTTAGTTCTTGAGTTGCATTATTAAGTAATTTCTTCTTTTCTAATTTTTTTTAATGTAGATACTTAGAGCTACAAATTCCCCTCAGAAGGCAGTTTTTAACGTGTTCCCTAGGTTTGTCGTGTTCTTTACATTTTCACATAGGTTCAGGATCTTTTCTTGATTTCTTCAATCCATCAGTGAGATGTTTAATCACCATGAGTTTGCCCAATTACAAGAGATTTGTTGACTGTCAGTTTTAAGCTTTATATTGCAGTATGCTCAGAGAGGATACACTAGAGTTATCTAAAAAATTATGAATTCTTTACAAATTTGGGAATTTTTGTTGCAGTATGTGGTTTATATTAGAGATACTTTTGTGGGATGCTGAGTAGACTGTATATTCTTTGGAGTTTGAGTGTAATATTCTGTAGTTGTCTATTAAGTCCATTTAATCAGGATGTTTGCCTATTCTGATGTTTATTTTTTGTTCAGATGACCTGTCTATTGGCAAAAGTGGGGTACTGAAATCTACCATTAATGGGTTGTTTGTCTTTAACCCCAATAATGCATTTTTAAATGAATTTAGGTGTACTAGAGTTTAGTGTACTGTCTTGGTTAGCTCTTTCCTTGATTAAAGTGAAATGTCTTTCTTTATTCTTTCTGATTGGTTTTAGTTTGAAATCTATTTTGTGTAACATTAGGATGGTAATGCCTATTTTCTTTCTGATTTGATTTGAGTACTTTTCATCTTTTCATTTTAAGGTCATACCTATCTTTAAATTGAGCGTCTTATAGGTAAACAAAAAGATGATTGTTTCTGAACCCATTCAGCAATTCTGTGTCTTCTGTTGAATTGAAGCCACTAATATTTAAAAATTATTAAATATAAACTAGCGTATATTTATTTCACTTTTTTTCTATTTGTATTCTTTTTTCAAAATATAGAATAGAGTTTATTCAGGGCATGGGGAGAGCAGTTAAGAGGGTCATAGGGTAGAGGAGAGAAGGAGAGGAGTAGAGGAGTAGAGAGGCCAGCCATGCCCATGTGGAGAGAAGTGGGGAAGGGAATGGGGAGAGAAGGGACAAAGAGGGAAGAGGGTAAGAGCAAGAGAGCAAGAGCCAAAAAGAGCTCTATTTGTATTCTTAATCACACTTTATGTTGCAGCAATTATACATTCATTTTCTATAGTCTCTTGCATGTCAATTGATCTCTTCAATCTGAAATGAAGTATTGCTCCCCATATTCTGTCTAAAGGTGATCTGTTGGGTATAAAACTTTTAAGGCTGTTAGTATCATGAAAAGTTTTTTTCTCCTTCAACTGTAGCAGATAGTTTTGCAGGGTATAGTAGTCTAGGTGGGTAGACATGGTTCTTAGAGTCTGGAGTTCATTGCTCAAGCTCTACTGGCTTTCAGAGTGTCTATTGAGAAGTCAGCTATTACTATGTTAGGTTGTCCTTTGTACTTGACTTTTTCTTCTTTTGCAGCTTTCAATAATCTTTATTCTGTATATTTAATGTTTTAACTATGGAATTCCATAGGGAGTCTGTTTTCTGCTTTTGGTATTATGTGAACTCCTTGTGTCTGTATGGGTGTGTATGTCCTTGATTTGTGGAAGTTTTTCTCCTATTATCTTCAAGATCTGGTCTATGCCATTGATCTAGGGCATCATCAATGCTTATAATTGAAAGATTTGGTATTTTCAGTGTCACACTTTCCCTGCATGTTACTGTTCTGTGTTTTAGATTTATTTTCATATTATTTGCTTTTGTGATCTAATTCTTCTCTTCTCATCTTTGAGTCCCCAAGTCCTATCTTGGTCTAATTGTAAGGTTACCCATGGACTTTTCTAGTTAGATTATTGAGTTTTTCAATGTTATCTTCATTTCAGCTTGAGTTTCTTTAATAGTTCTATCTCTTAACTAAATACAGATTTCAGCTTTGGAATTATTTTTATCATTTTATTCAGCCTTACATCTGTATATTAGCATTTTCTTGGATATTATCCAGAGATTTATTCAAGAAGTCCAATAAGTTCATTGATGTCACCTTTAAACTCATGGACTTCTTTGATAACATTTATGAGTGTTCTTTTAAATTCTAAGTTCCAAGGTTTATCTGGGTAAATCTTATTAGACAACATTTCTATAGGACTAGTGTATTTATTGAGAAGCATTCTGTCTTGGCCATTGATACTGTTTGATTTTGCAATGTGGTATGGGCATATGGATCCTTTTTTTTGGTTGTATCAGATGTGAGATTCTGGTGTGCCTTAGCTTAACTCAAGTGCAACTGCTGAATGTCTAGAACTAGTCTTGTTTATGGAGATGGTGGTGAGTAGAGAGCTGTATATAAGAGAGGAGAGTCTTTCCAGTCAAAGACTGCTAGTGAAAGAAGCCTGTTTGAGAGCAGGTCTGGGACTAGGTGAGGAAATGAGGCAGGTGTGGATGTGAGAAGGGAAAGGGTGACTTATCAGGTAAAGGCAACCTTCAAATACTAATATTTGGTGAGCTTCAGGTCTAGATATAGTCCTGTCCATCTATAGACTTGTAATTGCAAAGTTGTAACAAATTTACATTGTTTTAAGTCACCAACTGTGCAGCATTCCACCCTGGAAGATATAACCCCTATATACAAAAGACCAAGCTCAAGTCTTCCAGAGATCTCCAGTTGGAGAAAGTCACTTAATCTAAAAACACCATGAAGGAGTTGTTCTGCTCTACAGTATTAGCTGTGAACAGGAAGCAAGGTCTCTCTAGCCTCATTCAACTCTCAATACAGCGAGATCAGCTTAACAAGACTTCAATATGGACAGAGATCAGTAGTAGATACAAGTCAGATAGAGAGCAAGAGGAACATTCAGTTCCCACACTTTATACAGCAAGATGAAGGCTTCAAGTCTATTGTAAAATGCAACAAATTTTCTTCTCAATTTAGGAGTTATTGTTTTCATTAGGTTCTAATCTCCGCAACCCAAGCTCCACACCATGAAAAGCAGATGTAGCAGTCATCTGTAGAGTCACTGGACTCGGGGATATACACGTCTCTTCTCTAACGCTATTTAAGCAATGGCTGAAGTGACCCTTTTTTTTTTTTTCTAGCTTGGTTCTCAAGTTCAATCAGATGGATCCAGCATCATCCCTTATGCCAGGGATTTTATCTCTTCCTTACAAAGTCTGTTTCCCACTGTAGAAAGTTGGCTCTTTATAATAGACCTGTGCAGCTTAAAAGACAACTTAAGATGGGATGAGATGGCATAGCCAGTGGTTTACTTTATAGTATAGGCATTACTGGAACAATGTGGGAGAGAGAAAGGCTGTATGAAGGAAGACTCTATTTGTCTGAGATGAAGAAGTATAAATGAGAATGTGTGTTCCATTCTGGAAGGAGATTAGTTTGGGATGAGAAGAAAAAGAACCTCATAAATTGGGGTGGAATTTCACAAGTAGTGGCAAAAATCAATATTTGTGGATTAAAATACCAATTCATCTGGCCAAAACTGCACATTAGGTTTGCTTCTGAGGTCTCTGGGAGTTGAGTGAAATACCCAAAGTTTGGCCTAATTAAAGCTACTCTATTTGCAAAAACAGAGCAATACCCTAAATTTCACATATGAATAATCATATTATGGCACACTGTGTATCCAATGTCTCCATATTAGTATGGGATTATTTAGAGTATAAACAGAAGTATTCTATTTCATATTATTCTGAATCTGAATGTTTGAAGTTGGGTGTTTTGGTTTGATGCTATTTGATTAAGGAAAAAAATACAGCTTAGGGGTAAAAAGTTAGGTGATGACAATGACTAAGAATTCCTAATCAACAGGTATAGGCATTGCCATGGAAATTCAACCCCACCCAGGACCTTGGGAACATATAAGAGAGCGATAGCGGATATGTTACTAAAGAGCCCTGAGTCCTAAGCCCTTGTCATTGGGAACAAGAAAACCAGAGAACTCGGGATATACAAATAACTATATCAAGCATGATATCACAGAATCACTTTTATATTACATATCTTCCGCATTGTAACATACATATTGATCATCTATGACACAATTTTAGTAATTTTGAATATGTATGTAAATATATAAAACCAAGAGGCACTTCCAGTGATTCTGGCCAAAAGGGAGTATCAATATACTGTCTAAGCTAAAAAAACAATAAAAATAAATATGACTTATCTAATTTTCTTTCTGTACAAATCCTATTTTTACAAACTTTTATCAGCCATTAACTATGTCACTTAACAGATACTTGTGTTGGAATAATACTAAATATTGCTACATATATCAAGTGCAAGATATAGGTGACAAGACCAAATAGACTTAAATTGTAAAACAATTATTTAACATCCAAATTTTTGTGTTTCTAAAACTGGGTAAACTTGGCAAAGATACTTATTAATGAACATATTTGAGCTGAGTGGTAAGAAAAGCATTGTTAAAAACTATCACTTATAAATGACACCTCTCCCATGATCACTTCAATTGGCAGTTATTTGAAAACAAAGGGCATCTTAGGAACACCAAATTAAATCCATATCCTTCTGGGTTATAAATATTATTACACAGAGTTGAATATTTAGAACCTTCTATTTAGAGAACCATTCAATGTATTTTTCCCTTCACAAAGAAGCAATAATGGATCAAATCAACTGTTCAGCCAGGAATCATAATGCATTTTCTACAAGGACAAAAGAAAATCCAATTGACCATGTCAACCCAAACCAAACCCAATGGTCTCAAATTAAAGTTCCTTACATCATTACAGAATGACAAAGAGAATCCCCCCTCCCCCTTATTTTATATTGAGAGCTCACAATATATATAAAAGCACCAATTCTCATTTTGTGCTTAGAATGATAAAAATCTCTAGGAAGGAGTTCAAGGGATGCGTGGATTCAGACATATCTCTTTCCAGTGTGTGTTGGCTAACAGATCAGCCTTACTGGTGCAAAAAATTAGGATATACATTCTACTGTAAGAATATATGTAGTCAACTAACACGCATAAATGTAAAACACAAGCAAATATAGTATGTTAAAAATCTCATGCAAATATTTTACAGAGTATTTAAAATTAGTGATTGGTGAATAAATATATATTATAAGCCATTGAACCCTCTTTAACATATAATATATAGATATGTTAGGACTATTTCTTAATGGCAACAACCAGTATAATTCTTGAATATGTGTATAAATAACTAAAATGAAATATCTGATAGAATAGAGGTTTTCTGAGTTAGAAAAATAACCAATCGAAACTATTAAAAGAGAAGGGACATGACTCCCTACTCACCACCAAGTTATATACAAAGAAGACAATTTATAACAGTTACTATGATTCCCATCAGCATCCAAATATTTTGCTATATAAAGGAAATGTAATTACCACGGAAAATTCCTTCTCAGCAGCACCAGCTCAGAGCACTAATGGTTCACATTCAGCAATGAGAAAAGGTGCTTTATATGTGAAATTAAGTTGAGGCAGTATCATGGACCAACAAGGTCATTTCACTCCAGAGCAAACAACTGAGCTGGCCTGTGAGAAGGGTGGGCAGGTTTTTGTGTTGTCTTCGGTTCTGCTTTTAGCTCTTTCTTTGCACCACAGGTTCATTATGGAAATGGAGTAGGGGGATTTGGACCCTGGCATTAAACACATTCCTCTCTTCTAACAGAAGAGCATTTCTGATAACACTGTCTTTCCTAATACTGACTCAGACAAGGAAAATTGGTGAGAAATACTCCTTTTCTGAGCAAAACTTTGTTTTTTGTTGGTTTTTTTCTTTGCTGTTGTTTTGTTTTTCTTCTCTTAAGAAGTGAGAATTTCCTGCAATAGTCTCTTTCAGTTGAAAGAAGCGTGTCCGATAAAACTGAAAATTTAAAGGATTAAGGCTTCGCACAGTTTTTTGTTGTTGTTGTTACTTTTCTGGATAGGAATTTTATAAGTAGACCCTACTGTTTGGTCAAACACGACAGATGAACACAGTGGGGTGGTTAACCCAAGGTCAAGGCTTCATTTGTGAAAGCCGAAATTAATAATGTTTAATTTTATTAAGGTTGAAGAACTTGAGTTTTTAATTATATTAGAACTTCGTAAATAAAATCTACTGTAATAGATCATGTATCATTTTTTAACGTCTGATGATAAACTACTGGATGATATCGCCCTGTGCATTGGGGTAGCTCAGAGAAACTTAGCTATAGACAATGAATCACATTCACTGTGATAAGTCACTGGATGCTGCTGCCTCCTTCTGCATTGGGGTAGCTCAGAGGAACTTAGATTGCAATTTGGGCACTTACATTCTTTGGTATTTTTTTGTACAAATTTATTTTATGCAGAGGAGTATTTTGCTTGCATATGTCTGTGTGCCATACATATGCAGTGCCCAAGGAGGTCAGAAGAGGGTGTCAGATTTCCTGGAACTGGTGTCCACCATGAGGACACTAAAATTTTTAATGTACTTTATTAAATGTATGTACTTATTGATCCCCTTATAAAGCATTTTTCCCTCAAGAGCATTAGGAAAACATTAAATCCTGCCAAACTATGAGTATTTTGGTACCAAGAAGCAGTGCTTTATGGGTTTAATTTTAATCCCTACCCCCCCCCAAAAAAAAAAAAAAAACTAAGGGAATGGTGGCTCAAGAAACCAAATCAAATGGAAATACTTGTGTTAGTTACGACATATAAAGACTTAACATTACTTTCTGTTAGTTTTCATGATTAAAGAGTCACTTCTTAATGCAACGTGAAGAGTCTGGGTGGAAAATGGCCCCAGTAAGCATTTATCTATTAAGATAAGGGTATTTTTCCCTCTGTGTGCCACAGTTTGAGGGGGAGCCGTACACCTAAGATGCCAACACATGACGTTAGAAATGTGAGATCAGTTTCAAGCCTTCACCCCAGCACAAAAGCACATAGTCTATGTACTTATGGTCTTTTCTACATAAACATCTCAAGGATCAACATTATCCTTTGAAGCAACACATTAGGTCCCACCAACTGCAATTTTTGCATCTGCAGACATATTTAAAGAATCCACACAGAGAAGGTCAAATATCTTAGTCACAACATCTAATCAGTTGTTAGGGTTAATTCACTAGCATGAACATAAAACCAATTATTAGGTAAGTCAAAATGCTGTATTAGGTAGTACAGGAAGTAACATCGTTTTAGCACATGCAAAGCATAAGGTAGCAGCATAGGCTATTGATAAATCTTTCAGAATGTACAGTAGTGTGTTCTTACTCTCTAACCATGGTTCCCTCATGTGAGACAAATACTCACCAAAAGCACAATTTAAACCACCTCAAGTGTATGGTTTAGTCAGTGCTAATAACTTAATCCACTTCTAATTTAAATTTTAATGATTACCTGGAGCATTTGCTGAAGGATGAATTAACATGATATGGACCCCAAACTGATGGATTTTAGCTTAATTAGAGACTCTAAGACCAACTTAATTCGGAGATCTCTCCCGCTTGAAATGGTGAATGGTTTGCTCTATCCTTAGTTTGAATATGCTTGGATAGATTTTAAACATGCTAATATCAGAAAATTCCCCTTTTACAAATCCGTGAAAGAAATGAGTGACCTAGAACAAGGATCTTGCAATATTTTGTTGCTCAGGGGTCAAAATAAGGCAAGAAAATGACTTGGCAGTTTTGAAGCTCATGGTTATTGTGGCATTTTGCTCTCTGGGGCTGAACGATTAACATGTGAATTTTCGCTCTCACCCACACAACAACTCACCTAAAGAGTAGAGTATTGGTTTAGTCTGTGGAGGCCGTAGAACTCTGTCGCTGTAGCCTTCAGCCAATTGTAAAGGTAGTTTAATTGCTAACGGCACAAAAATCTAGGGTGGGAGGTGTCCAGTGGGATTCAGGATTAGAGAGAAGGCTAAGAAGCCCCGCTTTATCTTCTGAGATAACCTAAGGAAGGTCAGTGGAGGGGCCTGCTTCATGGAAGCACCAAGAGTGTCCCGAAGCAGAAGAGTCAGAACTTCCACATTATTCTTTTCCCCCTGGTCGGGAGTTGCTTACCACACAAACACTTCGCTTTTATGAAGAAGTCACTTCAAGCTTTAGACTTTATTTACAACGATAATCTTCGCATTTTTATTACTTAGAGAATAATTTATACGTTTCCATCATTTAACACACGGAGAGTAGGCCTGAGTCTCACGCCTTTTGCACAGCTTTTACCTTCAAGAAAGTTCTCTGGGAAAGAAAGGCCAGAGGACACACGACGGGGGTGGGGGGTGGGGGGTGGGGGTGGGGGAAATTGTCATTATCTGCAGCTCCTAAGCAGTCCACAGGGCATCTGCTTCCTTCTCCTTAGCTTCTCTAGGACTGTAATGATTAATGCTTGCTCTGGAGTAAAACCTAAACAGAACGGGGCTCAACAATAGAGGAAGGCAGATACTGTTTTCAAACGGGGGTGATTCTCTTAATGCCAGGAGATGACAATATACTGACTATGGAGTATTATGTCCTACTGAGAACAAAACCAGGTCTTACATCATCAAGTACATTTTTTTTCTCTTATAGTTAAGTAAAACAGGAAAAAGGGGTTATTTCTACTAAGGAAATGCTACTCAAAAGGTCAGTCTGCTTGGATCACTCTAAAGACATTCAGTGAATGTTGAAAATATCATGGATAGCATGCAGAACACACTTAGGCTTTCACTCCTCAGAGAGCAGCTGGTTCCCAATTTCTCCTACCGTTGATGTTATGGCTATCTATCTATATAACTATCTTTTCCCTAAGTGGGTAGAGACCTCTCCACTGGGAGACCTGAGTTTATCAAATGGCACCTATATAGGCTCATATAAAACTGTAGTAAATCACATCAAACACATTGGCACCACAGGAAGTTAATTAACTCTAAAGTTGGAGGTGAATACAGTAATATTGCTGTTGCCAAGAAGGTGGACAACATCATTCATTGATAATACTTTTGATGTCATTTGATACCCTTTGAGAATTATTAGGTCGCTCTTTAGGTCACACTCTTGGTGGGTTTCCACCCTTCTTTTCAGTTTGCTGTCTTTTGGTTTGAGTAGAACAGCAACTTGTTTGCTGAGGGGAAAAAAAAATCAATCTGCCTGGATGAATAAGCGAAATTCTAGAACAGATAGTTTCTAATGCTTTGTTCATTATCCTGTTACTTCATGTACTTTAAAACAAGCAAAACTAGGCAGTTTGCTGAGATCCTCATGATATAACCAGCCTGACTCCTATGCAGATTTTGCAACTTTATTCAAGCTTCCAATATAAACACTCACATTGGATGTGCCAATCCTTACTCCACACCTAGCTTTTTTTTACTATTTATACTTATGTTAGAGACACGCATCCACTGGAAGATATGGATGAGCTACTGAATGAAGGATATATGAATGTAAGTGCTTTGTCTATCATTTTTATTGCAGGGCAAGGGTTACATTTATTTACCTTCACTGAAGAAGGGTTCTTGCTTCAGAGTAGATTTATAAACAGATACACATGGGCACCATGAAGAAAGAAAAATTATTCAGGATCTGCTAAATGCTGAAGCCCTGGTATTAACTCAGAAATATACAGAGACATGTTTTAATTGTTTGGGTGAGGCCTGAATCCTTCCCATCTTCTTTGCATTGTCCTATGAACTAAAAGATCTGCCTTGAAATATTTGATTTTTTATTTCATTTTTTATGTAATGGAAAAATGCTGTGAATTACCATAAATGTTGATTTTGAAGGGAAGGGTATGTGACCCATGTATGGGAGACAAAAGGAGTTTTAATGTAAATAATCCAAGATGTAAAAAGGTAGAAATCTATGCACAGGTCTCTGAGTCTATGATTAGAATTCTGTGAACACAGAACTGAACCATGAACTACAAGCAATAGAGTTTAGGAGAAAGGCTAACAATTTGTTTAAGAAGGGAAATCAGGCAGGGAAAGACTTCAAATTAATTCAGTTAGCAAAAGATGCATCTTTCCAATTCCTTAATTTAACAGCAAATAACTGTATTAGATCATGAATCAAACTAGAGTAGGCAGATGGCTGGTGGCTCTCAAACCCCACAATAAATCATCACCCAACTCCTGGACTTGGAGATAGCTACAATGTATAAAATGGTGATTAAAATATAACTATAAAATGTTTCCCTTTCCCCCTTTTTTTTCTTTAAAAAAAGTTTGCTATCTACAGAAACAAAAAAAAAATTCTTTATATTTACATCATGGTAACTAGTCATGACATATGTAATAATATCCAATAAAATATTGAAAGTGAGTATCAACTATTTAAATAGAGGTTTGGCTCACAGCATAAACAAGTGTAGAAAACAAAACAAAATAACACAAATAGCTTCCAATAGTCTATCCTCAAAGAATAACCCCCCACCCACCCATCTTCCTTTCAAAAAGGAGCATGACCATGGACCAGGCTACAAAGCCATGCTATGCCTTCACACAGTATATGGAAGACCAAACAGGGATGTCAGAGCAAACAATCTTCAACACTTGCCAAGGGGCAGCTTTCCCCAGGCCAACTTCCAAACCCTAAGTTGACATTTTGCCTTCATCCTTTTGACTTTCTGCTTTATTACAACTTATCTAGCATTCAATTGAGAAGACATGGGGTATCATTACTACAGGTACTTTCCCAGGACTTCCCCAGTGCCATCTTAGAACTCTGACCTGATGAAGAGCTGATTCCAGCTCCTCTTGGGTATCCACCAATAAAGAACAACATCCCCTTCCATGGTGATTGATCCTAAGTGAGTGACATGTGTACTCACACACGCCCCTTATACATTCATCAAGTGAGGGTAGACCAGAAAGCCTTAGTCTTCTGAGTGTGAGGCTGGTGGTAGAGCGCCCCCAAGTGGCAGGTAGCAGTGGTACCAATCATGTGGTCCACACAGGCCCTCCCTCTGCTAAGGAACCTTCTTAGAAGCTAAGAGGAGGGCTGCCATTCATTCAAAGACACTGAAGAAAAGATTTCCTTCTGTGTGTTTACATGTACTTCATCATCTGCTACTGCTATTCTATGAACAACTAAAGTCACAAACATTTCCCTTTCCTCATGCATACACATGTACAAGATCTCTCTCTCTCTCTCTCTCTCTCTCTCTCTCCACACACACACACACACACACACACACACACACACACACACACACACACACACACAGAGTTGGCAGTATGCATTAGAATTCCAACAATGCTCTGGAATGTTCACCCCTCAGCAGGGAGAACAAAAGGTGCCCAGTCTGGAGCCTACATCTGTTTCCTCTCTAAGCTGCACATTTCCTCGTGAGTTCTTGTCCTTTACGATTTCTTATGTCACAGTGACCTCTATATATCTCTCAGTGTGCAGGTGTGTATGCGTGAATACGAGTCTTACATGAGCCTATGTGGGAATTTATACACACACATGTAATTTCTTTCTTATAAAATGATCTCTAGACGCTGGTGTCGCAAAGTGAAAAAGCTTCTTTGAGCCAGAGTCTTCAGCGCTGTCCTTCGCTGTAAAAATAAACGCGCAAAATGTAAAGAGTCCCCCCAAACACTTTAGCCATTTTAGCCCATCTTCTGGTATTCTACAGTGTTGTGTCTAAGTGTTGTGCTGGCTTAGAAAGTGTCTGAGACAGTCATTCTGTATGCAAACACAGCTCGTTCTACCCATGGTCACAGGTCTGGTTGTGGAGCAAGGGTTTCCTCTGCTCTTGGCTTCCCCTTCTCTTCCTCCTCCTCCTTGATAGCCTGGATTTGCTCTGAGGAATGCTGCAGCGGCGCCTGGTCCAGGGCCTGGTTCTCTGTGCCTGATAAACACTGCTCCTCTTCAATCACTTTCTTCCACATCATGTGGTTCTGCAGAAGGTGCTGAGTTATTTGACAGTAGATTCTCCTTCTTTTGAAACTTTTCTTTCCTGAAAAACAGAAACCATCAGACCTACTTGTGAGCTACCTACGTGAAGGTTATTGCTCTTCATATTATAAATAGAAATTAAATATCAAAGAGACATCTATCTAGCTGTCTTTCTGTTTACCTATCTCACTTGCTTTACATGTGCTAACAGCACAGTTTTCAAGAACGGGAAAGAGAAGGAACATGACAATATATATTACTGAGAGATACATGTGGATAATATTTCATATTTAATAATGTCCATACTAGGTTCTATTTGTATTTTTTTTTTGTGTTAAGAATATTTGGGGTGTGTATAGTGTAAGCGTACCTGTATTATGTGGATGTGACTGTAGGGAAGTGAGAGGCTTGCATCACAAGCCTTTCAGAGTTCAGAGTGCTAAATTTTATACCATAAACCCCGCAATACAAGCCTTTCTCTGTCGCTTTCCACCTTCATCCCCATTGAACCTGGAACAATTGGTCACGGGATGTGCCAGGTGTGTTAGATCTCTTGAGGCCCACATACAGGCACCTTTGTGGAAGGGCTAGTGAGTATTTAGCCAGTTTTATGATAAGACACATTAGAAATTCCTTGCATGAACAAATAGCATCTATTGTTAAAATTGCTGAAAAAAAGAATTCAGTTCATTTATTTTGAATTATTTTTGAACCACATTGAAACAAAAATATTAAGTAAATGCTGGGAGACAGTAACAGGCATAGAGTTATAAGATAAAATTTAAATTTTTTTGCTGTAGTCATTTGTTCATGAGCTGAGTTCATCAATCAATATTGGCCAATTGCAAGCATGTTCATGGTTTCTATGTACTTTAAACAAAGATTGATTAGCCTCAGATTTTTCTTTCAAGGGGCTCACACCCTATGTGCAAGTACATGCAGGAGACAGAAATCGAGTAAGTGTGCTTAGGAAAGAGGTAGCCCTTGTGACAAAGTCAGCATTATGGTTAGTGTTAATTGTCAATCTGACAGAAATTTTAATTACCTGGAAGACTGGCCTTTGTGCATATCTGCAGGGGTGAGTAGGGTGGGAAGGCTTACCCACAATGGGTAACACCATTCCCTAGGTGGGGGTATTGGAATGCTTTTGAGAGGAGACAGTGAGCAGAGTACTAGCATGCAAGCACTGATTCATTGCTCTCTAGTTCTTGGTTGTGAATACAATGTGACCAGCTCTCTTTTGGATCTTGGCACTGTGACTTTCTCACAATGATAACCTGTAACCTGGAATTGTGAGATACAATAGCATTTCTCCCTGAGACATTTTTGTCAGAGTATTTTATAAGAGCAATGAGAAAGTAATCAAGATACTGTTGTTCTTGGCTTGACTGAATTTTAAACAGGGAACCCACCCCAGACTCCTACTTCCAGATCTTGATCTCCCGCCTCTCAAAACTTTCATTTTAGAAAGCTTCTGATTGGAAATCAGTTCTCTGATCCTTTGCAATATAGATAGATCTGCTAGCCTGGGGACCAGCCCTTTGCAAGGTGATCATTGAGACAACAGTACCAACAGAGTGATGTGACTGTACAGCCAGTGTGTACATCAGAGCTCTAGTTCTGTATTCCTAAAATGCTGTTAGAAAACTAATGCTCAATGGCCTTAAGCAGAATTTAAACAAAAATGAGGGTGCGTGTGTGTGTGTGTGTGTGTGTGTGTGTGTGTGTGTGTGTGTGTAGAAATGAGTAAGAAATTAGAAGGGAGGAAAAGAGAAGAGCATGAGTAGATAAAAGATGAAAGGGGAGGAAAGTAAAGAATACCAGGAAGGAAGGAGGGGCTACCTGTTCTCCATTAATGGGAAGGAGGGAGGAAGGGATGGAGGGAGGGAGGGACGGAAGGGTGCTGCCCTAGCTGGCCAGAAACTTCTAGGCAATTTTCTGTTTTCAACCACCCATTTCGCAGTCTTAAGTGCTGAGATTTAAATGCTAAGCCTCATGACCACCACCACACCTAGCTTTTTTCCATATGAGTTCTGGGATCAGTCTTATGCAGGGGGCTTTTACGTGCTAGGCTATCCCAGCCCTAATTTGGTTCTTTTAATTGGTTTATTTGATAAAGGTGGCCTAGCCTGGCTTGTTGCCAGAGCACAGCCAAGAACTCTAACAAGATACTTCCTAACAACAACAACGACGACGACGACGACAACAACAACAACAACAACAACAACCACCACTTAAATTTCTCATGGCTGATATTGCTAACTTGACAGGACCTGAATCAACAAGAGGCAAAGCTCTGAGCATGCCAGTGAGGGAGTTTCCCGATTAGGTTGAGGTGGCAAAAATCTCCTAAAAGTGGGTGGTACCATCCTGTGGGCGGAGTCGAAGATTGAATAAAAAGGTGGAAACTAGCAAGGTACCAGCATTCAAAGGGCTGTATGGACTGACTCCATGTGACCCATCTCCTCTTCAAGCCCTTCCGCTGTGCCTTCCCACCGTGCTGGACTAGAATCTCTTTCCACTGTAAGCTGAAGTAAACCCTGTATCCTTGAGTTGATTTTGTTAAGCGCTTTTTTGGGGGAAGTCAGGAAGAGAAGTGACACAAAATATTCTACCTCGGTAAAGAAAGTACATGAGCACACTTTACTTTTAAAGGTAAATTAAAGTTATTTTCCTTGCAAAACCATGTACTCTGGTTTTGATGGCGGTAGAGCATGATTTTCACTATCCTGAGTGTAAATGATTTGTTTTTGTTTATGTGTATGTAGGTAAGCCGACTTGAGTGTATGAGCACTACCTGTGGGCAGAGCCTGCAGAAGGAAGAAGAGGGAGGGCCTTGGATTTCCTGAAGCTGGAGGTACAGACAGTCCTTGCCTTGTGGGTGCTAGGAACTGATCTTTGCAAGAACCTTGAATGCCATTTTTCTAGCCCCCGAATATGCTTTCTACCCAGACGTTGGTTTGAATCACAGTCCTAGGAAACCCTCCACTGTTCACAGTGTAAGCATATTTTCAGAGAAGATAGAAGAAGATAACAAAGGCCCCATTTCTCCCCTTTTTCTCCTTTTGGGGCAGGCCCCGGGAGAGCAGCTGTTCTCTTAGATGGCTGTTAAACATTAGCACTAAACCTCTCTGGAATTATGCTGAACCAAGTGACGTAGAAGAAAGTTTGTGTCAAATAAATTTGCGTAGATTAGAGTCTGCAGGTGGTCTGAAGCTAGCGGGGTGTTGGGAGCCAAATTATTCAGCACTGGAACCTTTTGAAAGGAGAACAAAGGGCCCTCAGATTCAAAGCACAGCTTAGTACTTCATTAGAAACCTCTTAGCTCGCCCCAGGAACCTTTCAGATTTAATTATGAGGTGGGTTAAAAAGCCCCCTCCCTCGGACATCACACTGCAGCATTTCATTCTGTTTCCAGGGAGACCTCTAAGTTTCACAAACTGTACAACTCACTCACTTGTGTCTATTTAGCATCCCCCCGCCCCGCCCCCTGATATCTAAGAACAGGCTAAAATCGAAGTAAACATCTCACCCAATATGAGTTCTGTAATGAAAATTACAAAGAGCTCAAAAGCAGTGGAGTTAAAAATAAAGAAACCTGGACTGCCCTCTCCGATTCTACAACCGTGCCAGCCATGTTGCTTATGGTTGACTGTGTGTCTTATTTTCTTGTTTACTAAAATGAAGAGGGGTCTCACTAAATGTCAGGGCTCTACGACCTGGCTAGTGTTTAAATATGCTAATATCACTCTACCGTTATCATTTTGGCGGCCACCAAGGTGCTTCAAAAGTCATAATTTTAGGGAGCTCTAGAGCTGGACCAGTGGGTAAAGTGCTTGCTGCACCAGCAGGAGGAGCCTAGCTTGATACCCAGCACCCATGTGAAAAGCTGTGCATGTTCACATACATCTTGTAAAATGCCACTGTAATCATAGATCTGGAGAGGTAGAATCAGGTGGGTCTCTGGATCTCCCTGGCTACCAAGCCTAGACAAATAAAGGAACTTGAAGTTCACAAAGAAACTGTAAGGCGACATTAAGCCCTGGCCTCCATATGCACCTGTACCTTCATGCACGCACAAGTTCCCGTATGTATGCATACATGCATACACACACACACACACACACACACACACACACACACACACACACACACACAGATCATACTTTTAAAGCTACAGTGTCTGATTGTTGTGGCGGAGATGTTTTAAATTTCAGTGTAAGGGGGCTAGTTAACTACTGAAAGCCATAGACATGTAACTGAATCCACAGAACTCTCATCAATGCTCTACCAGACTTGACTAAAACAGAAAGAGCAAGGGAGCAACCTATCAGTGTAGAGGATAATATGCTAGCCCAGTGTTTGGACAAAGCATTCCCTACTCAAACTTAGATGAGCAAGCTAAGCCTGGTCTTAGCACAGATCCTTCAATTCCTCATGCCTCGGTATGCACATTACTAATGTTTTTGAGTTGAAATGGCAATTCATCAAGATTCTTGGAAACAACACATTTCCAGAGGCTCAGTTGACAAACTGCTTTCATGAAATTCACTGGGTGAATTGTCTCCCCAAGCATAGCAGCAGGCTGCTTAAATTGGAAATAAGGCAAAAGAGAAAACTAAAAGATGAATAAATAACTCTTGAATCTTAAATCTCAGGTCCTTGTTCTGAATCTTCCCCAAATCGATAATTTCCTTTTATACTCAGCGGAGAAATACATTGGCAATAGAGTATTAGAGAAAAACCAAATTTTCATTTTGCCTGAATTGGTTCAAAAGCTCTAGGTGGCTCAGCGGGTAAGCACTTGCTGGGCAGGTGTGAGCACTTGCGCTTGGATCCCATCATCCACTTAAAACTGATTTTGTACCAGAGCATCTATAGTCTCAGTGCTCCTATAGATAGGAGAAGGTGGAGAGAGGAGAATCTGTAGAAGCTCAACAGCCAGCTAGCCTGCCACAGGCATCAATAAAGAAAAATGAATCTGTGTTAAACAGAGTGGAAGGGGAGGAACACTCCCAAACACTGCCATTTGATGTTCATATACATGCCTACAGACCGACACAGACACACAGACACACACACGCACAGCAAAAGATCCAGAAATGCTAACAAGTAGGACAGAAGACACAAGAATCTAGTGTAAACCCAGTTCTTTATTTTTGCTAGGGTGTACTGAAAAATCAGAATATATCTACCTATATCTCTATCATCTGTAGCATCTATATCATCTATACCCACACCCCCTCCACATATATATAATCAGAATGGACCATGCCAGGTTAGAGAACTTCTCTACTCCGTGATAGACATGAATCAAGTCTTGCATTTTCCTGGCTGTGATTAAAATAGAGAAGAGACTGACCAGGGTATCTATCTATCCACAGTAATGCTAACCAAGGACTTGGAAAATACTAAGGTTTTGCTTTGTCCATCTGTTCAAGTAGATAGGACACATGCTGTGTTCACAGAATCACAGGAATGTAATGTCTAATGCCGTTTCAGGGGTTGTAGGTTTTACCAATTACATTATTAGTTACTGTGTTCTGTTGTACAGGATAAAGGCATGGCAGAGTCTTAATTTTATAGTCACTCGAGTCAACTGATTCAATTACTGGCTGCATGACAGAGCCAAAGCCAGTTATCAGCTGCAGTGGTGTATTAGTCAGTTGTCTTTGTTATCTTGCTATGACTCAGGATGACCTGAGAAGAAAGGTTGGCTGAGGAACTAGACTTCAGGTTGACCTGTGGACATGCCTCTTAAAGATGGCGTTGGCTGTTGACTGAAATGAGAAGAAACATCCTGGGAGTGAGTGGCTTCATCTCATGAGCTAGCCCTGAACTGTAGGAGAGTGAGGGGACATAGTGAGCAGGCAAGGATCCTCATGCTTTCCTCTGCTCTAACTGTGGATGCAACGTCATCATCACCTGCTTCAAGTGAATGCCACTGTGGCAGTGGAGTGTAAGCTGAAATCGTGAGTCTGACAAATAAGACAAACCAACAAAGAACAAATCTGCAAACAAAACAAAACTACAGCATCCATCAGCACCTAGAATACTATGATCATTGCTGTGTGTCTGCTAGAATATGCCTTGAAAAGGACAAGGAAGGACTCACTGTCTTCTCCTCCACATGTCTACTAGGAAGAAAAGCCCAGGCATGGGGTATATGTGCAGTGAGCAGTTGTTCGGTAAAAAACTAAACTCTTCTTATCTCTTACCATCCCCAACACAGCCATGAAAAAAGCCAGCGATTGGTCCACATGGTAACCCAGATTCTATATCATTAAGAAATTCTGAAGCTAGTTGTCAACTCTATTTCACGGTGAAAGCATCTGTTTACATGATTTCTGGATGTCATAAATCCCATCTCCTGCTGACTCCATTATGATTCCAGAGAAGGCAGCCATGTAGTGCCCAAGCTGGCAAACGACAGCTGGACTTATAGTATGTGATTAATGAGAAGCATAACATCCCTCTAACTCCAAGGCACGGAAGCAGCCCTGGAAAATCTCATCAGAACTGGGTTTCATGGCTTACTGGGAGCTTCACTGTTTTCACAGGTTTCTTCCTCATGTGGTGTTTCAGCCTCTTCCTCCTCTTCTTCCGGGTCATCGGTGTCTCCTGAATCATCACTGTCATCTACCCATTTTCCCGGCATGAGACCCGCAGAGTCGTAGGAGTGGCAAAGAGGACCCACGATGTGTGAGATAAAGGACTCCTGAAGATTGGCCAGCTGTGGGGCAGAGCGGTCCATAAATGGGCTTATGGGCAAACCAAGGCTGGCTTCTTCATCGCCCTAGAAAGAGGGATTCACAAAGGTAAGTGACCAAGGAGTAGACCGTTAGGCAAGTCAGCATTCACCTGGCATCTAATACGAGGGTACTCTGTCCATAACCCAGAGAGTCATGGAAAAGTCCCTTGACATCACTGATCAGAGGAACTGCCCCCATGGCTAGGACATCCAGATGAAAACTTTGCTCCTTGGCTTTGTTAACTGTGTAGTCTTGAATTTTTGTTTCAAGGTCAGGAAGGCAGGTAACGAGATTATAGATGTGCACCACAACTTCACCAGTGTTACGTGTGGTTTGAACTGAAGGCTTCCTTACACTAGACAAGCATGCCACCAGCTCAGCCACATTGCTATGATGTTTGCCTATTGCCTCAACTGCTAGAAAGCACAAAACATTTTCTTGCTCATTCAGGTTGCTATATAATCCTAGATTTGTTTGATATATATATATCTTCTGGTAATTATATGGTTTTAATATTTTTTTAGAACGTTCTGTCTTTAGCTGCCAAATAATTATGAGAATAAAAGTGACAGAAGATAAACAATAGCTTATCTGCAAAAATAAAGGAATTTATACAATTACAAGCCAGGGTATTTGAATTTTTCTTTTCTTTTATATTCCTCTGCATTTTAACATTTTAGCATTGATTGACAATATCATTACTAAAAAGGGCAACACACTATTTTTAAAGGCATAAATACTTTATGTTGTAGATGAATGTTGACTATATAGACATTAAAAGTTTATGCTAACCCCCCTATGTAAGAACCATTAATTATAAAGTACCCCATCCTGATGGGGCACCTTGAACACTAACAATTTTTATCTTCTACCATTGGCCTGAACTGTGTCCCCAGTAACTTGGACAGACTTGTTAGGTGACCCCCTGGCCCCTTTCTTCTGAGATCTGACCTCACACTGGAGCCCCAGCAGATCCTGTCTCAGCCTCCCTTGCTGGTATTCTAAGCTTGTACCTCATGTCAGCTAACATTTATGGTCTTTAGGTCACTCCTGAAGAATTATCAAACACTTCTTATGCATCAGCTCTGTGATATGTACTTGACAGGATTTCGCTGCTGTACAGCAATGTTGCGGAGTTAAAGTTGTACGTGTGGTTTTTAACATCCAACCACAGTCCCACATCATCTGTATTTTCCCACCCAGGGGTAAACATCTTTACTTTACCCATCCCCTGTGTCACTGACACTGCTCCATTATTCGTTCCATTTACTTCTATGTTCTTAGGAACTTGTTCAGAATGGTGAATATAGTTAGGACATTGTAGACTTCCATGGGGGGCTGGACATCTGTGCTTATGAGTAGGTGGTGGCTTTGCAAGGGATCTTAGGTTCTTGTGTCAAAGAGTCTGTGTGTCTGTAAGCATGTGTGTATACATGTGTGTGTATACATGTGTGAGTGTACACACACACACACACACACACACACACACACACACACACACACACAGCCCTGCACCTTTTTAATGCACTGCTGTTATTTTGTTCTACTAACAAAGAGGTCAGGTTTCCTTCTACACATCTGAAGCTGCCTGTACTGCAGTAAGGAACCTGCAGAAGCTCGGCATTTACAGGGAATTAATAACATCTCAGTAAATCCCACTGCTATCCCAGCACCCCTCTCCAAAATGGCTGCAGAGAATTCTACCGCAGTGCTCAACAGTTTAGTTCATTTTCACACATGACATTAGAGAATTTCTGCTGAAGCTGTCCTGTGTATACCGGTGTAAGTATGACCATAAGGTGGATCGATCATGCTGTCACGGCTCTAGGAAAGCTTTGGTGAAAATGTACCCAGCAAGGACACACAAGGAAGCTTGTGATAGATGATGTGACTCTACAAGTTACCTGCTCATAAAACTCGCTGGCGATGCCCTCCGTCCACCGCAGGTGGAGGTCCTTACATTTAGCAGGCCCGTTGATGTCAGCCAACTTTATACACATCTGACACACCAGGAGACGGTCGTTTTCATTGGTCCAATCTATCCCAACATCATCGTTCACCTGTTTGAGGGACAAAAATAACATCTTCTGTCTCCATGTCTCATTTAAACATGAGAAACGACAACAGGATTTCATTATCTTCTTACTGTGTGGGGGTCAGAGCGTCAAACACCAGAGTTTCAGACACTGGATCTAATCTCATCAGTTTTCATTAAAATGAAAAGTGTTGCAACTCATTCAAAATTAAAATAGTCAATGACAAAGTAATTAGTACTTACCGAACTTATAGGGAATCTTGTTTAAAGTTAACATATAACACCAATTTCTATTAAATGGTAAAACTACAATAAGAAGTTTTCTTTTGTATATATATGTAAAAATATACTTGCAGGAGCATATGTGTGTATAAGGGTGCATATGTGTGAGCATGTATGTGTCTATGCATACAGACATATATGTATGTCTGTATGTGTGTATGTGTTTTTGTGTGCCCATGTGTATGTATGTATGCATGTGAAAGTGCATGTATGCATGTGTGCATGTGTTCATGTATGTGTGTATATGTGTGTGTGTATATGTGTACATGTGTATATGTGCATGTATGCATGTGTACATGTGCTTATGTATGTGTGTATATGTGTTGTGTGTATATGTGTGCATGTGTATATGTGTGTATGTGTGCCAGTACATGAATGTGCATGCATGTGTCTGTGTGCTTATGTATATGTGTTCCTGTGTTTATGTGTGCCTGTGTGTACATGTACATGTATGTAGGCCAGGTGCTTCCTCAGGAAGCTTTTAGAGGCAATCTATCTCTTATTAGGCTAGGCTGCTGTCCAGTGAGACTCTGCGAGCCTCCTGTGTCTGCCTCCTCAGAGCTGAGACACTCATGTCATAAACATGAGTACTACTGGGCTCAGTTTTTTATTTTTATTTTTTAAATGTGGGTTTGCATGGTCAAACTTAGGTCTTCATGCTGACAAACAAACACCCTACTGCCTGATGCTTTTCCCCAGGACCAAGTAAGACACTTTCGTGAATGGATACTTTGGCTTTTGTGTTTGAGACACGAAATTGTGCCCTTTTATCTCCACCACTGTGGGACAACTCACCTCATACACTGTGGAAAGAGCACATCGAACAAAGAGCAGTGGCAGCTGATACTGAGAGTTTACAGAACAAAGTCTCACACAGACAGCCAAGACCTCAACTTCTTGGACATCTAGCCTCAGAGTGATGCCTATCTGCCAGCACGTGGATAAATATTTCCACCATTATTTCCTCATAGAAACCCCATGGAAATCAAGTTTTGATCAGTGTTTTGATTCTAAGACACCTTTTAATGAAGCCACAGAGTGAACACGGGCAGAGATCTGGTTACCTTGGCATTAAACTTGGCTACAAAGTCAAAGTGTTTCTTCAGGTCAGTAGCCAGAATTGCTTCAATGACTAGGAATCGGAAGTGCTTAAATTCCACATGGTCCAGGTTAACTAAGAAGTTATACTCCGGCCGGGACATGAAGAGATTCCAGGCTGCAGCTGCGTGATGGTTCTCCAGAACGGAACGGTCATTGTATAGCACAGCCTAGGGTGGAGAAGAGGCAGGAAGAGAAAGTCCAACTCTTTAAGTTAAAAAGGAATCACAAAGGACTGGAAGGCTTTAAAGTACATATTTTTATCTCTGCTATAAGTAATCATTCTATTATCTTGAATACTGATGCTTTTTTATTTTCTGGCATGTAAGTTTCTTTCCTTAAAATTTTTCTTTTTGCAAATTATTATATATCTTAATAGAAATTATACATTATATATTTATATTATATATGTTTTATATATTATATAAACATATTATTTATTATAATTAGGTTTTATATGTTATATATATTGTATAATATATTATATATTTACATATATTAATTATATATATAATTTTTTAAAGAAACTTTTTGTTTAGGAAAACTTTGTTTAGGTCAAAAAATTTCATCCTAATGTATAAGATAAGTGGATGATAAATTCCTACCAATGAAAATGCATGCACTAGGAATATATGTGGCCATGAATATATTTTGAGAGAGTAAGTTTTACACACAAAAAGTCCCATGAAGGAAAACATGGCTCTCTAGTCTTTCCAGAGGGAATGTGAGTAAGCCATCTATGCTTTGATGAGGTCATTCACTGCCAGTCATTTGCCTTGATTCTCCTCTAAGAAGCCAACCGAGAAAAGACCTTTGCACATAACGAGGTTAAATGTCCACCATGAACGTCTTGGTACAGACCATGACATCTTAGGGAATTACCAAACATTCTCTCTGAGGACGAAGTACAGTTTGCTGTCTACAGATCTTGTGCCTCTTACAAGTCATATTTGTAAAGTTAATTTTATTCCAAAAAAAATGTGTAATCTAAATTACTATTTTCTCACGAAAATCAAAGCCTTTACCTGAGGGGCGCTAGTGGCAACCAGGAAAGCATTTGTCCTTCCTGGGTGATCGTAGTCATGCATGGCTGCAGCAACATACAAGGCCATCAACTCCAGGGCTGGAATATTTCCAGACAGGCATCCATATTTGTCATCTGGCACATGATACGCTTTGGAAAACACATATCCCATGTGTCCGTGTGTAAACCCACTGTCAGAATCTGAGGGAGGAAGCGAAAGTGGAGGACATACTTAAAAAGCTGTGAGGCTGGAACGATCTGACTTGAAAATACAACGTACAAACGCAACCCGCCATTGGAGTTCCTGGCTTTAGCAAGAAGCACAGACACGGTAGGTCATACACACCAGAGTCACTTGCCGAGCCGTGATCACCAATCACACTCGGGAGGCCAGGAATCGGCTGTGTCGTGAGATACCACACGGCGTGCAAAACATCAGTGGCGTGGATTCTGTTATGATCTGTATCAAGGGGAAGGAGCGAGCACACGTCAGCTTGTGAACTCTGGGGTCCAAGGATGAAGACTGCCATCTACTGGGAACACACTCCACCCTCACACTTCAACCCTTCAGGGAAGGCCTGCTGGATTTTCCAGGACAGTGACTTCTGGAAATTCCACATCACTGCTATGGTGACAAGGAGCCACACCTTGGCATTTATTGTGCATGCCGATACCAGAAATGGAAAAGCCAGTGTCTAGATCTTCCAGAAGCCTATACATACAGGAACCTCACCGCCTACTGTTTATACTTCTGTCTCTTTACTCCCCTACAGGAAAAACCATGCAGAGAAGCAGAAAGAAAGAAATTCATGGAAGAGCTAAAGCAGGCAGACCAATATTCTCAAAGACCTGAAATGTCATCTTCCTTCTTTACCAGCAAAGATGCTCAGCTGAGGGGACCAATCACATCACCAAACACAGCATATCCTCCTTTACCATTAGGAATAAGCAGGTCTCCACCAACCCCAACCTCACCAGGCAATCAATCATATGTACATGACATAACATATGACAATATATCATATAGATGTGATATAACATATGACAATGTATCATATATACATTTAATCACACTTCCAGTGAGTCATATATATAGAGTGTTATATCAACTTCTGCTTCATGAAGTTTCTTCCATAATCCTTTCCTTTCTAACGCTTCATCTAGATGAACTCGGACTACTCAGAGGACGGTCAAGTTTCATGCTCCCCTTTGCCCTGCATGGTAATACAGGTGGACTCTGGCTGAAGACTCCACCACTAAGATCTCAGTAGAGCCTCTTGTCACAGTTCATCTGATTCCATTTTCACTTTCCTTCTATAACCTTTTCATATCAATTGTGGATGCCTTTACAGGAACCCATCCGACAGGAGTCTTGGGAAGAGTAAGTGCTAAAATAATTTAAGCAGTGGATGTCTGCATTTGCAATTAAAGCTATAGCAAGTACAGCCTTTATTAGCTAACTCATACTACTCAAAGTGTGTAACTTCAACGCATAGAGGACATTATTATTTCAAAACACAAGCTAAAGCTCCCCTGAGAGATATCAATACATCCCTTTATGGAAACACAAGGGAGCTCAGATGGTCCAAGCAGGTTTGCTGTTTCTTTGTTTTTAACGTTCACTTATTTTATGTGTGTGCATATGCACATACACACCAGCACACCCTGGAGGTCAGAGAACAACTTGTGGGAGGAGTCAGTTCTCGCCTTCCACCATGTGGGATTGGCGGATCAAAGTTTCGTCCTCTGCTCCGATGGCCAGCATCCTTACCCGCTGAGCCAACTTACTTGTGACACTACAGACAACACAGTATTCTAGGTCACAGCAATGTGGCATCCTACATCACAGTATTTCTGTGCAGTGTGGCTTCAAGGTAAATTCAACAGGACCCGCTGAGAGAAAACTAAAATGCATTTGGACACAAAACAATAATCTGGAAATCCTGTCTGGCTATAACTGTCCTTTAGTTTTCCTGTGGCTTCCTTTCTGAAAACATTTATTTATGTAACTCCTTAACCCTTGTGAGATCACTAGCATTTATGTCACTTGCTGGCATCTGACCAGGCGGAGTCCTGGGAAAGTCACATTAAAGGAAGCCAGGCTTATGGCCAGATCGCCCCTCAACCCCCACCATTAACCCCCTTTTCATCTCTTTCTTCCAACTTCCATGACCTCATCAGCCAGACTTTCCCAAAGGACCTAGTATCAGCAAGCACCCCTTTCCCCAAGCCAATCGGTCCATCTTGCCGATATGTAATTCTCAGCACGTCTCAGTGTCAGGCTGCACATTTTCTTCTCTATTCCTGACACACTATGGGCTAATGCATTTTCATGTGCTTGTTCTGTGGGAGCATTTTAAAATCATCACACTCTCTGTGCTAGCGTGGCCGCGCTCTTTAGACATACTTGCCAATTATTTGTGTCCAAGTATAAGCATTTTTAAATTTTAGCTTTAACTTTTTTGTTGTTTTGGTTCATTTCTGCTTTTAAGACAGGGACTCTCTGTACATGGTTCAAGCTGGTTTTAAATTTGTTATAGGCCCAGGATGACCTTGAACTTCTGGTCCTCCTAGGTCAGCATCCTGAAATGCTGACATTTCAGACATGTGTATTGTTTATGTGGCTCTGGGCATTGAACTCCTGACTTCATACTTGCTAGGCAAATTCTCTACCATATATGTGACATGCCCAGCTCTTCGTTTTGAGCCTTGGTAACTACAAAAGACATGAGGTTTTGAAGTTCAATGTGCCTAAAAGCAGACTTAAAAGGGAGAACATGTTTCAAATGACACATATCCGGTAATAGTGCATGGGTCATCAAAGCCAACACAAAGAACACATTCCTAAGACATGTTCAAATTAATAGACAGGATTGCTTCTCTATCTATGTATTTATTCCTTTGAAGGGCCATGGGGATTCCACACTTCCTGTACTTAGGTCTTTGGGCGTTTTCTTCAGCTTCATACACTCTATTACATGTGTTGTACGATCATCGATTTTCGTGCTTGCATGTGGTGATTGAGAGCATTGGATGTGAAGAGTTAACCTCTTCTTTGCACCATGGCTTCATTATTAAAATTCTGCCGATAGTCTAAACTGGAATGCTTGGCTGTGCCCTCACCTTAGGATTTCCTATGTACCCGATTTTTAAAACTTTTCCGTTACCACATTTATACGTTTCTTCCTCTCTGTTTAACTGAACCATCGTCTTCCAGTCACTCTAAAACTAGCCCGATTTGTCTCATCTTTAGAAAATATCAATTGTTATTGTTTTAGTTGTTAACCTAGTCAAATGCCATGAGAAAAGTTTAAATTCACTCAATAAAGGCAGGTGGTTATTTAGTGAGAATAAATTTAACAGTTAGTCTTACCTCCGTGGACAGGAAACCGGGAAGGGGAATAACATTTGAAGTATAAGTAAAGAAATATATCTAATAAAAAAATTTAAAAAAATCCTACCTCAAACAACTATGAGAGATAGGGAAGCACATAGTCTAACCTTTTAAAAGTCATTATCCCATTTGATCCTCACCCTCATGTGGAGGAGACCTGATGACCCTATTCTGGGTACAGAAATGAGGCTAGAGGACGTGTGTGAGGCTCCAGGTCTCAGGTACTGTGTGGTCAAGGAGACAAGCTTCTAGTAGTAGCCATCAGTACAATGAGTCACACAGAGTGCCCCCATGTGAGGTTGATGCCTTGACCACCCATTGCTTTCTGTAGGTCTGACAAGCATGCGCTAGATAATCTTACTTATACTCACAAGGAATGTCCCTGTAGCCGATCTCCAAAGCATGAAAGTAATTCATAAACTCCCTAACCGGGATTTTAAAGGCTTCAAAGAGCCCCATGTCTTCAAAGAGTCTGTATGACACCTGGAAAAGGGAAAGACAAGGCCTTGTAAGACATCACTCACTGTGCTACAGAGGGAAGAGCTGATAGTGTGAGTCCATCAACCACGTAGGTAGGCTGCCAGCAGCTATACTTCCACTGGGAACAATAAACACACTGAAGACGTCTGTGTCCTGAGCCCATGCAGTTCCTTACCATAGAGACTACATCATCTACAGTCAAGATAAATATTGTGCATAAATCCCATAGACATCCAAGAAGCCAAGGACCCCAGGAACACTAAGAACAATGCGCTGAGGTATTAAATTGAATGACTACTGAATGCTAGAAGATAATACACATGTGACACATGTTAATCCAGGCCTGGCATCGCCACCTACAGTCCCAGCACTTGGAGAGTTTGTAGCAGGAAGCTTGCCACGGCTTTGACTCCAGGCTAGGTACAGAGTTCTTACTATTATTCTCATTATGATTGTTTTACACAGTATTTGAGCTACTGTGTATAAACACTAAGGATGTTAGCAGGGCCTTTTGCTTCAACAATAATTAGGGTAACCATGGCAGGAGTGTGCGTACACACATCATCAAAGGAGACCCTTGCCCTGGTCGGTTGGCACATAATAATTCTGACAGATGCTTCTCAGGGTACCTTTTGAGACTGATACTATGAATTGCCAATATCTGGCAGCAGAGGATGCTGAGCACAGAGAAGTTGAGCAACTTGTGGATCACCCAGTTGACATGGAGCAAAGCCAGAAGCCACAGTGTGCATGTTGGTTTTAGAGTTTGTAGTCTTAACTGCTTCAAGTCCCACAACTATGATTGGGAAATCAAGATGGTTAGAACTTGAAGCCACTACAATGATTTCATAAGATTAGAAAAAAAATGAAAGAAACAAGGTCTTACAATATAGCTCTGGCTGGTGTAGAGTTCACTCTATAGACCAAGCTGGCCTCAAACTCACACACACACACACAATTCCCTTACCTTTATCTCTCAAGCACTGGGACTAAAGGCAGGCATCCTTATGCTCAGCCTGCCCATGTGTCTCTTAAATCCTTTGACAGATGAACTAAAGAGATAGGTAGTAGGCTACTCTAGAGTTTAATTATACAATAGGACATTGCTATCAGGGTGCTATCAAAATCAACAGCCTAGTATGTCATATGCAGTCATTCCAAACTTATGAAATAAGAATCAGGAACTTGGCCAACTATGTGCATCAAAAAAGCAAAAATATAATTTAAAATCTGAAAGCTGTAAAAATGACTCAGTGGTTAAGAACACTGGATACTCCCGCAGAGGACCCAGGATCAACTCCCAGACCCTACAGGGCATCACGACCACCTGAAACTCAAGTTCCAAGAGATCCAATGCTCTATTCTGACCTCCACAGATACTAGACATATAGGTGCTATACAGACATACATGCGGTATAAACCCTAATACTTATAAATAAAATAAGATAAATTAATCTTGGCTAAAATAAACATGTAAACCATCCAGATGCAAAGAACTCAGCAAGGCCAGGAGCTGTGGCCATCATGGGTATGGATTTTCAAAAACATTCATGAAGTGGGACTTAGTCCTGTGGAGTCTCAGACAAAAGTCTACCCATGCTAATTTATTTCAGCTGTCCTAACATCTCACTAAAAGTGGTGTGGAAGTCAGGGGTGGGGCGAGGGCATGTCTCCATAATCAGAAAATTATGGCTTTCATACTTATAAACTCAAAGGCGTAATCTCAGAAGGAAGTACTTAGCAGGACAATTGAAACTGTGTTCCCTCAGAAGTCCTGTGCTCCATGAATGTAACAGAGCCTGTCTTGGTAGGTGACTGGTGGGTGAGCGTTGAGATTCAATAGTAAATTTCCCCAAGTGTTCTTAAGGTCCACTAGTATCCATGACTCTCAAACAGATCGGACAGCTGAGTGCTGTTTGCTGGCACAACCCGTGCTTAGCACACTGGATTCAATTCCTACCTAACAAGACAACAAGAAAGGTCTCTACCTCTAAGACCACTAAGGAACACCAGCCATTTGTACCAGTGGTTTCTATATTGTTACTGTGCCAAAAAGCTAACAGCTATCAAGGTTACTTTGCTATGTGGTCACTCTTCCTATTTGGAGCATTGGATGATGTTATGAGGGAATGTGTTTTACGGGATGCTGGGAAGTAGCTGAATGAAGTTCAGAGCCTGAACTTCTGAAGGCTAATCTCAAACTGTTTCCTAAAGTCTAATGTTCATATAAATATGAAAGAAAGAAAAACAGAAAAATAAAGAAAGGAATGAAGGAAGGAGAAGGCTTGAAGGGAATGGAAGGGATGGGAACAAAAGAGAAGGGAAGGAAAGAGAAGAGAGTGATGTACCAAGTTGGTGTTGTGACATAAACTTTCAATTCTGGCCTAGCTAGGGCTATGGAAGGAGTTCCAGGTAGGCTAGCCTGTGCTACAGTATGACACTGTTTCATGGAGAGAATAAAACACCTGTGGGGAACCTGTAACATGGATCAAGGGCAAGAGTGTTTGAGAATTTTCTCATCCTTCCTGCATCCACTGCATGCAAGCTCTAGCGGAAGGAGTGATCCTGCCTTGACCACAGCTATTCTTCATGACATGATATATTACTTGCCTGTTTCCAGAACAGCCTTGCTCTCAGAGTCAATCCAATTTTGCAATTGGATTCAAACACTCCTAGGAGGAAAAACAAACTCTCACACTAAGGTAAATGGGATACAGTGGCTGCCCTGAGCTTGCTAAGGTCAGTGAGCCTTATAGACCCTGCTTAGCATGAAGACTGCAGGAAGAGGTAATGGATGGAACTCTCAACTCCTAACCAACATAGCTGCCTGCATGGCCAGGATAAAGTCTAGCGAAGGGGCAAGGGCATATTATGCAGATGGTAATTAGCATCTGCTAATACTGAGAATGGTTCTCATCAACGTGGGCTGTGTCTTGATCCCACTGAAGCGTTTTTGTTCATGTGACTGTTTTTGAGTTAGGGCTTCATGGAACTAAGGGTGACCTAGAACTCACCAGCATCAGCAGTCTTCCTGAGTGCCACAACCTTTACTCATACCCATGTTTTATATATATATCATCATATCACCTATTGAATTTTGCATATAATTTTTATTTTAATTCATGTGCATTACATGTTTGCCTGCATGTGTACATGTGTACCAAGTATATACCTGGTACCCACAGAGTTCCAAAGAGGACACCAGATCACCAGAAATACAGTTACAGATGGTTGCGAGTCACTATGTGGGTACTAGGAATCAAATCTGCATCTTCAGAAAAAGTAGCAACTGGTCTTAACTAGTGAACCTGAATTCTATATATTTTGATAGTTATTTTATTACACAACTAATTCATCACTTGGCTTCAATTTTTGAATAAAAATTTTAAAATGTTTTCCTAATTTTCAGATGTTTCCTTTCCATGTCCACCAACCAATCCTTCAATAGGGGAGTCTTGAGAGGGTCTCCCTTACAGAAACAAGACTAATACATTGGTCAAGCCCTCCAGCCAGGCAGTCTGCATTTCCTGTAAAAGACAGTGATGGTTTGATTTTCAAACACACACAACTCTGATATCTCACAAGCTAGTAGTGGAGATACATATTTCTGCAAAGTATCTTATCTTTCACGAGGCCTAAGCACCGTGAAACTCAGAAGTTAAAACAATAGTCACCACATACAATTATAGCAATGGATTCGTCAGAAACAGGAGTTTCCTTCCTGGGGCCCAGCCAGTTTCTCTTTGATACGATTCTAGGAACTTTGGTTACCAGTCCATCTTGCTTATCTATCCCTGCTTCTGTTTCCTTTATCTTCAACCACCAACCAAAAAAATTACACAGGCTGGACCTAGGCCTACACACGTAGCAGAGGTACAGGTTGGTCTTCGGGTGGGTCCCAAACAACCAGAGCAGGAGCCGTCCCAAAAGCTGTTGCTTGAACATGGGACATGTTCTTCTAGCTGGGCTGCATTGTCTAGTCTCAGTGGGAGAGGATGCACCTAGGCTCACAGAGAGTTGAAGTGCCAGGGTGGGGGGATAAGCAGGGCTCAGAGGAGAAGAGGAGATGGGGAAAGGATTATGGGACGGGGTGACTGGGAGGGGGTCAGTGATTGGGATGTAAAGGAATTTTAAGTAAAATTAAAATTATATTTTATAAAAGAATTACATAGTACCCTATATGTAGACTACGATATTAGTTTGATATCCCAGTTTCTTTGGACAGCACACAGCCATAGAACTTACCAGGTGTTCTACCATAAATTTCATGTCTAGTTGTACGTCTGCCCACAGGTGCTGAGAATATACTGAGGAGTTTACAAACAAGCAAACTGTTTCTCCTGTGTTTCAAGTCAGCCACTTGAATACATTTCTTACCTGGCTCAGAATACGGCCACATTTTCTTCCTATGTTTTCCACTAAATCAAAAATTGGAAAATTCCAGGTGTTCAACTGATCCATAATTGAGTCCAGGTTATCCATGACCAGGGGTTCTGGAGCAAGAATCGGTTTGTCCTGTAATGGAGATGAAGATATTTGGACCACATATAGTTTTCCTATTTAAAAAAAAAAAAGATCACTTTGTTAAACTTAAGAAACAACTACATCTATCCAAAGTAAGTCTGTGCGTCAGGAAACAAACACACTATTAGGAAGAAATGAGCCCAGAATTAAGAGACCAGCACTGAAGCTGGTTCAGACAGGTTTTTATGTGGTTTGGTGCCTGCTTGCCTCTCTTTCACATACAACCCAGCCTAACACAGACATAGCTCTCAAATGTGAGCTTAACTCCTATAGCGTCAATGGCTAGATTCTTTAATGAAGACTGAAGAACTTCGGAAAACTTGGATATTGTTCCTAAACCTTTTTCTTTCAATACTTCAGTAAATGTGTCTGAGATGCAACACCTGGCTTGTGTTGGACCCTTGACTGACATGCATGAGGAGGATGAAGCCTTCCTTCCTCTGCTTTAGATGCATTTAGATTTGAGCCAATCAGATCACCCTTATCCCTGGAGAATGACAGCTGTCACTTCTCACAGGAATATCATTTCATCCCCGAGACCTGCTCTCCTCGAAACACTTCCTCTACATAAATGCAAGGCCATTTAGTGTACAACATGTCCTAAGTCAGGCTACTCATATCTTCCCACTGCCACAAATATTTTATAAAGTAAATAAAGTGAAGAGAAGAAAACATACATAATTTTTTTTTTAATCTGAGAAACTGCTTTAAAGCGCAAGTAGCAGAAACATAATGAAAGAAAAACTCTAACAGTGGCAGCAGATTACAGTCAGGCCAACTACTCTCTGTCCTTGGCAGCCGTGCTTAACCTCTCTCAAACATGCACCAGTGAGTGTCTTCATACCAGATATGTCACCGTCAAAGGACCTTTGAGAATCAGTAAAAATCTGATCTAATACAGCAAGGGAAACAAATACCAGCTCATGTGGCAATCAAGGGGGCATCAAAGGTAAAACAGAAGATGCCCTAAGAAAATCAGCCAATCAACCCCTCTTTCTAATATTCCTTTATCATTTAATTTTATTAGTTTATTAATTTTCTTCTCTTTCTTAGTCAGTTTTTTATTATGTTGTTTGTACTCATATGGAAAGGATGAATTCCTGGGGCTAAGGAGATGGCTCAGCAGAGAGGACCTTGCTACGTAAGCATGGCAGCTTGAGTTTGATCTACACAACAGACTTGAAGAAATAAGTGTGGTGGATTGTGTGACTTGCAAGGTCAAAGATGGGTACATAGAGAAAGGTGGGTTCCTAGGGCTTGGTGTCTAGCTGCCCAGATTCTTATTGAGCTCCAAACCAGTGAGAGACCTCATCTTAAAACAAAGTAGATGGAACTTTAGTAAAAACACCAACAGTTGTCCTCTGACCTTCATTCCCAAGTGTGCTCACCTGCATGTGCACCTGCAGACCCAAGTGCACACACAGACACACACACAGGCACACACATGCACACATTTATTCTTTTCATTACCAAATAAAGGAATCATGGAGAAACCAGCATGCTCAGAGAGAGGAAGACCGTAACAATACACCTGAAGGCCACAGACATGTGGTTCCAGAGGAATGCAGTTATAAACCTAAAGACAGCAGGCTCTATCTTCAAGCCAGTCTGTGTGGGGGAAGCAAGTTCTCATGGAAATGAATGAGTTTAGTGATATGGGGCTACCAGGAAGATCATGGTCTGGGGAGTATAGGTGCCACAAGCCGATGCTTTCCTCAGTGGCTCTCTCGGGCACTCGGCTTCCTCTTCATTCTGCAGGATGTCGCTGCTGTCACTGTTGTTGTTGGTCTCATAGTCAGAGGTGACTTGAGAAGTATCATCTGCAATTGAGAGAGAAAGGCCTGTGATGAGAGACCAATGATGTGGAAGGGCCACAGAAAAGTAAGTCCCTCGGAAACATTACCATGTGATGACGTATTTAGAGAGACTGTGCCTGTGTGGATCTCTATGCTGAGAACATTGTGGAGACTAGATGAGAATGTTATTGGAGTTATAGACAGTAAACCACCAAACATGGGTGCTGGGGTCATAACTCAGGTTTTTCTGGGAGAGCAGTTCATATTCCCATACTCAGTGCAACCTCTCCATCCCCCAAATACATTTTGAAACCTAATAAGTAGAGGGGAATTAAGATGTGTGATTTATGTGACATTCAGTAGCTCTCAACGATACCTTTTAGATGAGTCATTTGTATTAAATATATACATTTAAGTTTCTTCCTTTTTCCTCCTCCTCCTCCTCCTCCTCCTCCTCCTCCTCCTCCTCCTCCTCCTCCTCCTCCTCCTCCTCCTCCTTCTCCTCTTCCTCTGAGCTGCATTCCCTAGCTGGATTTAAAATTCTATCCTTCCATTGCATTAAGCCAGGAAGCAGTTGACAACATATTAATTATGGGCAGATGGGATGGGATGGGAATAATTGTGTTGACACACTTTGGAATGAGTGGTCTACAGAGCATGAAGTAGTGACTTACACCCATGAATGGACAGATAGCCCAGGAGTGTAGCCCAGGTCCTTGTAGTCTGGGCTTCCTCCTTCTTTAGATTGCTCCATTATCTCACTCTCCAGTTAGTGGCCAACTGATAGACAAAAATCCAACCAGAGAACTAGTTGTCTAAAGACTATGCTTCTAAGCAGTCACAGGGAAGAAAGAGCTATTTGTATCATGGTCTCAGTGTTCTCTTTTCTTCCTGGTTTCTAATGTAATTGTTTGCAGGGTAAAATTAGGGACTGTGAGAAGCATGAGAACGCCACTGATTGGGTACAGTCCCTTATCTGTGGAGAACATGGAGACACTACAGTGGAGGGCCATGGTGCTATGAGAGCCCTCCAAGGTACCTAATCTGCCCCACTCACTCTGTCATCCCTGGGAGACTTGGAGGAACATCCCAAGTCTTCAAAAGACTACACAATAATCACACCAGTAATTTTCCCTTGACGTCTCCTTGCCCTTTGTACATTGCTATACAATATTCTCATAGAAAATAAATTATGTCAACAAATTTTGTTTGACAGTATCTACCAAGAAACATTGACCAGGACATATAATTATCTCTGATGGTGGCGTGGCCTTAAACGCTATAGTTCATAGATTCTTCGTTGTCTGTCTTGTATCCTTCCAGCACAGTAAAAGCAAGTCCACAGAGCTATAGCAACAAAAATAATTAAGACAGCAACAGTCACAAGCGGTAGCTACTTATGGTGACCCCATACTTCAATGAGAAATAAATGCATCATATAGTTTTTCATTTTTTAAAAATTTATTTTTATCTGTATTTTATCTGTATGTATTTCTCCCTATGTGCTGTGTGTATGCGGTACCCAAAAAGGTCTCAGAGAGTATCAGATCTTTGGAGTTGGAGTTACATGTGGTTATTGAGCCACTTGATATGGAATCAAACTTAGTTCCTCTAGAAGGGCAGTGCATTCTCATAACTTCTAAGGCATCTCTTCATCTCCTTCACATGCTTTATTTAATCTTTAGGTAATCTTGTGTGGTGGATATTTTTGTTATTCTTTCATTCTGCAAATGAAAGAACTAAGATGAAAAAACATAGACAACCCATGAGCAGGGAACAGCAGAAAGATGATCTAGGCTGCAGTACCTCAAGGAAAAAAGTCTATGTGAGTATGAACAGTGGTACAATCAGGGTCATATCTTAGTGTCTGGGTTGTAGTCTCACTAGAGCATGCTAGGACAAGCAGCCCTCTAATGGACAAGGCATCAAGATGAGTCACCATTTATATACAGTATCACATGTAACATACAGTTCTATACATTATACAAAGGGGCCTCTGACTTTTAAAATAATGTACATTTGTGTGCAAAGTACAAAAATGTTTGGGAGAGTCCTAGACCAAAACTTTGCTGAGTTAAATTTAGATAGTGGGTTGAGAACTTTTTTATTTCCTTCTGTGTCTTTTTAAATTTACATTTTGGGGCTAGAGAGATGGCTCAGAAGCTCAGAGTATTTACTGTTCTTGTAGAGGAAGGTCAGTTCCCAGCACCTACGTCAGGTGGCTCATAGTCACCTGTAACTTCAGCAACAGGGATCCATGGACCAACTCTGACCTCCGTGGGTATTATACTCATGTGAATAATACCACCACCTCCACAAACACATAGACAATTAATACTTTAAAAGTTAATATTTATACATTTGACAAAAAAAGCCTGGAATTCAAGTTGATCAGGGGGAAAATATAAAATAAAGTGAATTGAATTTTGAGCAGCAGAATCCAAACTAGTGTATTACCTGTTCTGTTTGGTTTCTGCATGGCTGGGCCACTTCTCTCTGAAGGTCCATCAGCAGGATTCCCTTGTGAGTAAGGTCTGCCACAGCTGAAAAATGTTGGGAAAGCCATAAATACCTCTGCACATTTTAAAACCCTTAAGAACATAGTATCATCATAAACATCAACTGTTCTTTGTCTTGGTCTTTCATTGCTGCAAGCAAAACACTGAGATCTATACCTCATGGAGGAAGGACTCATGTTAGCTTCTGGTATTGGGGGTATCAATCCATGTAGATCCATTTCTACTGCTTTGAGACAGAGCTGAGACAACATAGTGTAGTGACATAGTGTGGTTTATATCATGGCTTACATGATGGCTTACATCAATCATGGCTTACATCAATCATGGCTTACATCATGGCCTACATTGTGGCTTACATCATGATTTACATCATGGCTTACATCAATCATGTCTTACATGATCAATCATGTCTTACATGATGGCTTACATCATGACTTACATCATGACTTACATCATGGCCTACATTGTGGCTTACATCATGATTTACATCATGGCTTACATCAATCATGTCTTACATCATGGCTTACATCATGATTTACATCATGTCTTATATCATGGCTTACATGATGGCTTACATCATGACTTACATCATGACTTACATCATGGCTCACAGAAAGCAAGAGCTAAGGAGCCACGGATAAGAAACACCCTTCAAGATACAATTAGGAACCTAATTCCTCCAATGAGGCTCTCATACAACATTTCCCACATCTCCTGACAATTTGTCCAGTTATAAGGATGTCAATAGATGAATACATTAAGTTACAACACTCAGGATCTAGCTATTTTCCAGGATTCTCTGTGTGCCAAACTGAAATCACAACAACCACTATAATAAAAATATCACAGTCTTATGCTGGTGAGTCTAATGGAGAAATTCACTTTAATATCACAGTCATATCCTGGTATGTCTAATGGAGAAATTCACTTTGTTTTATGTGCACGTGCTGACAGGTGGTCCTCTTTGCAGAGTGATTGATCAGTAAAGGAACTTTGAACTTCATCTAATTCTCATTTTCCTTCTCGTCCTCCTTTTCAGTCCACATATTTAAGGTAAAATGCTGGTATAGTTGTTAAATTATTTTAAAAAAATACTGGAACAACTGCCATTTATGAAGTGGACCTGAAGTTCCTGGTTCATGTTTGGCTATGACTGTCTTCTCCAATAACTTTAGAGCATTGCTGTTTTACTTATTTCTTAGAAATAGGATAGTCAACTTACAAACAGCTTTTAGTAAAAGGACAGCAAAAGTTAAAACAGAATGACAGTATATTATTTTTATTTTTGTCCCAAATAAATTTATTTATTTACTTTATATTTTTCAGTCCTCCTTTAAGGCCTTAAGAAAATAAACAGAGAGGGACATTTTGGAAAAAAGTGGATGACTGAGTATACACACTGTTGTTGAAAAAAATAAATTAGCCAACAGGATCTGTGGACAACCAAGCGGATGGAAGTTTCTGGAGGAGTGAATGGTGCCCCTTCACAGAGCAAGGTAAAACACAAAGATAGATATGTTCTATTTTCTCAACAACCTGACTATTTTACAAGTCCAAAGGTAATCCCTCCACACCTACTAAGTTCCAAACTAGCCTCTCCTTTCTATCTTGTTGACTACCTTATGATCAGATTTTAGCCTTCTATTTTGTGGCTGAGCTCTTCTTTTCTACATCATATTAAAAAAACTCAGGAGAGAACTTTTTGGTTTCATGGTTACTTAAACTCCAAGATTAGCCAGCATAATGGGGAAGGAATTACTTTAACACCCAATGTTTACTATCTAAATGTTTCATTATTTTCTCAAGTGTACATATAATGAAGTTTTACATGACAGTATACTGTCCTACTAAGTAAATTTAGTTTTCAACCCTCAAATATAAACAGGAAAGCATTATATAGGGATTATTTCTAGTGAGGACATTTGCCTTAGGGAATAAGAAGAAAAGAAAAAGAAAGTGTGTGTTAACTTATGACTTCTAATCCTGCGTGAAAGCTGAGAGAGGAAAAAGTTTTCAATGCTGGATAATACCTAAAGGACGATATAAGTTACTAGTTTAAATACAGCAGCTCCAGTTCAAAAAAAAGAAAGAAAGAAAAAGAAAACAGACAAAAAGAAAAGAAAAAAAGCTTGCGATTGTTGCAAAGGCATTACAATTACAACAGCCAAGAGACTAGGGTTCAATGCCAAACCCTTCGAGTTCAGCAGGGGAAACCACAATAATTAGTCGTGTGTTTCTGGAGCATTCTGTGACTACATGGGTGGCTGCCTTGAAGGGAATAATAAAACCTGGTTTGGATTATAGATTTAAAAAGCCCAAACAAATAAAACACACATTACTAGACTTCTAAACATTGCTGAACAAGGAGACAAAGAAATCTCTCTCTCTCTCTCTCTCTCTCTCTCTCTCTCTCTCTCTCTCTCTCTCTCTCTCTCTCTCTCTCTCTCTGAGAAACCTACAACATTCTTCCCTCTTAAAACAACCAAAACAATCTTGGAGTAGCAAAGCTGGGCAGGTCATAGACTTTTTCCTGAACACCCCAGCTTTTCTTTAAGATGATTATTTCTCACAAGTCTTGAGGGAGGGAGGGTGAGCCCCTAGGAAAAGCCAGAAGCAGATGTTCTTAACCCAAATTACTCTGCTGGGTTTTATCCTGGCTTAGGGTGTAGAACAAAGAACAATGCTTCCCTCAGCAAGTCTGCCTAATGTCAGATGCTTGAACAATTACAGGGTGTTAACCTACAGGAATTGGCACTGGAGTCCAGGGAACTCGGAGACCTGGACATGAAACAGACCAAGAACTGGGAGACTCAGGCACAGTGAGTGTGATGTAGCATGTCCCCTAGACATTTACTGTACAGGAGCACTGGCAAGATGGTTGTGCAGGGTGAAAATCCCACAGTAAACTGATGTGGGAAGAGCTTGGGTATTAGAATAATATTTTCCTCTGGTCTTTGTCCAACAAGCAAGGTTTGGTATTTTTCCCATTTAAAAGTAGTAGTAGAGCAAATGAAAGCAAAAATAAAGATGATAAAATAAATGGCATTTATTTATCTTAAGGCAGTAAAATTTGGGTGAGGAGTGATCCCCAGGTATTATGTGTTCTAGTCTTGTTCAATAGTCTGTGGAGTTTGGACCTGGAGCGGGAGGGATCCTTTAAGAGGAGAGGTGGTCTTATGGAAAAGTAGGTAGGTCATGGGACAGGGTTCAAATGGATATTGGGAGCAACAACCTCTCTTTCTCTGTCTTCATTTTCCCTTACAGCAAAGTATCCTCAGAGGATACACGCACACACACACACTCACACACACACGTGCACACGCACACACACACATACACACTCACACACATGCAAAACACCCATATACTAAAAATAAAAGTGAGTAAATCCTTAAAAAATATTTAATACTAAGATCAAGGATCCAAAACAAAGACATTCCTGGAGAACAATAAAAGTATGTTTATCACTAATTCAAGGTATTTCCTATTAATGGACCATTTTAGCAAAACTAATTACACCAGGCACATTAAGATCTTCTTTAATCATCCTCTGATAATTCTTTGTAATTAGTTTCTTTTTATTTCCTCTTCCTCTCCTTCCTTCTTTTTTCCCTCCCTCCCACCTTCCCCCCCTTACCCTCCCTTTTGGAAAAATGGTTTCCAGGCTGCCCTTAGACTTACTATGTAAACTCAAGCTGTCCTTGAACTCCCAACAATCCTCCTGAGTGCTGGGATTACAAGCATGGGCCCCATGACCAGCTTATAAGTCTGTTTCTTTGTGATGTAAGGATAAATAGTTTGCTTAATTTCATTTGGGGAACCTTGAGTCCAGCCATAATGTATTAGGCATCATTAGAATATTTTGAAAGAATTAAAATGTGACACATACATCTCAGGTAAAATGACTTAAGAATAGTATAAAATAGTCAGAGGACAACAGATAAAAACATAAAAATCAATGAAATAGTCAACTAAATCAGATTACTTGACATGATTTAAAATAATATATTTGATTTAAAAATTCAAACTTTTTTATTTTTATTTATATGTATGTGAGTATGTACACAAGAATGCAGGTGGCCTTGCAGCACAGAAGAGGGTATCAGATCTCAGGGAGCTAGAGTTACAGGTGGTTGTGAGCCACCTAATGTGGGGGTCTGGAACCCAAGTAAGGTCCTCTATAAGAGCATCCAGCACTCTTAAGCCCTGATCCATGTTTCAAGCCCACAAAACAAAAAGCTCTATCCATCGCATGTTAGTATGTAACCAAATATACACTGTTCATTATTTTTTACTCTCCAAAGATCTATTCAGACTGTATAGAAAATGAAGTTCCTATTTATAGAGAGCTAAGGAAAACTCAAGTTCCTACTAGAGCCTCAAACACAACATCACACTGTGCTTTCTTGTTACCACGATAACATTCTTACCTGCTACATATGACAGGTGGGGGTGGGATCTGAGGGGACAGGTCAGGGGCACTCTGGGTGTAAGTTAAGGCCCTGTGAGATCCAGGGCCTCGTTTGGTGGTGACTTCAGGGGATTCCGGGAACTGTACAGAAGCAATGCCACTGACAGGACTGCTGGCGGGTGATCCTTGAGGAGGTGAGGAGGAGGGCGAGGGAACGGGCGAAATCTTATCAAGGCCACCTGAAAGAGAATGAGAGTGATGATGTCATTCAACAAAATGCCCTGATACCCAAGCCTGCGCCTCCTTCCTGTCACCTCACCCTGTACACATATACTCTCAGCCACCAAGGCTATGCTCAGCCCAAGATCTGCTCTGATCTCCACACCACCATCTGGACACAGAACGTGTACCTGGGATGTCTCCATGGCATGAAAATATGACCAATAAATCATCCTGAAAACTGGTGGCAGTGCTGGTACATCCACTCTAGCCATGGTGGCCTGAGGCTACCTCAGGTGGATATTATTGTCTTCTCCCATTTTTTTTTTCCTCTCTCGTTATCTTGACTTGGAAATGACAGTTACAATTATCTCCTGTAGCTGAGAAATTTTCAGCTGGAACAAAACTACTTTTTTAAAAAAGATATGCTTACTTATTTATGTGTGTTTGTCTGCATGAGATTATGTGTACTGCATGTGTGCAGAAGCCTGTGGGGGCCAGCAGATGGCGCCAGATTCTCTGGAACTGCAGTAGGAGGTGGCTGGGAATCACCACATGGTCGCTGCAAACTGCACCCAGATCCTCTGCAAGAGCAGCTAAGGTGCTCCAATCTCTAAGCTCTCTAAGCCTTAAATTTAAATATGCTTGAAATATGCAAGTGAAAATGATAATTTGGAGGAGGAGGAAATTAGCCTTTGTAACTGTTCACACGCTCAGTGAAATGTATATTTGTACGTGAAAATGCATTCTGAGAAGAGTAAGTTTGAAGGGAGCATTTAAGCAAGTCATGCATCCAGTACTAACCTAAAGTTTAAATTTCAAATTGGGCACTACCTACATTTACATTTAAGCTATAGCTTGAGGTCTGTCTAGGTAGTGGCTTGGATTTCTACAGTTCTCACTCTGTGGGACACGGTGGAAGTCTCCTGAAATTGTTGTCTCCCAAATACAGAAAAGGCAGAACGCAAATAAAATTGGAGAGGGTGCACAGGGAATTAAAAAAAAAAGAACAACTTTGGTTCATCTACTGGCCTTTGCCTCCACTCTGAGGGAAACTGAGGGCTCTGGTGTCCTCTCTCCAACTGGTATGTGTGGCTACCCGGTAGCAAAACTTTGACTTTTCCCCATCCAAAGTTTCCCTCTCCAAGGAGTGGAATATCATGGCATGTAGATGCCCTTTTTATAATTTTATTGGCACCATGTTTCTTCTGTGTAGGTTCTCATGTATCTTGGCTTTGGTATCGTAGACAACCTCCTCTCAAGCCCCTTCCAGCAGATTTAGTTGTTGCTCCCTAATCAATAGATCAGTCCTTCACCTTTGTACTTAACCAACGAACCCATCCCAGCCCAGAGAGACTAAAGAACTGCAGCTTTAGAGAACGAGTGAGAACACAGGATCGAGGTAGAAGCGAATCCCATTGGGATTTATTGACAGCTAGCAAGGATTTAAATGGCTGCCTGTTTACAGAGTGAGTTCCAGGACAGCCTGGTCCACAGAGTGAGTTCCAGGACAACCAGAGCTATGTAGAGAAACTCTTGTCTCAAACAAAACAAAAAGACTATCAAGATTGTGGTAGGCCCTGGCTTCATCGTAGATGTGGTGATACCTTTCTATCACTTGTTTGGTGTGTATACATATAGATCTGTATGCATATACATGCATGCACATACATGTATATAGATGTTTGTGCATGTGTGTTCGAGAGTATGGTGGCAAGTTTGAACTTCCAAAGCTTTCCACCTTGGTTTTGGAGACAAAGTCTCTCGATGAACCTGGAGCTTAGTGATTCTCCTCAGTCGGTCATCAACAAACCAGAGGGATCTTCCTCTCTCTTCTGTGCTCAGTGCTGGGAGAGCAGGTTTGCCTTAGCCTTGCTTGGCTGTTCACTTGGGTGCTAAGGGTTGAACCTGTCTTGAGTGAAGCCCCCCACTGACTGAGCTATCACCTCAGACCCCTCTCCCTGCACCTTCTTTTTTTGTACCTCTTTTTTTTTTTTCTTAAACAGGCCATTAGTTCAAAGCCCCTGGGGAAACTTTTCCAGTTATATCTTGACACAAATGTGTTTTCTGAGGGCAATTTATGAGAAGACTGATTTTGTTTTAGTAGCTGTGATCTGATAGTTGTAAAGACGTGGGGTTCATTCTTAAATACACATTTTAAAATCCATACAGCCATTAGAGTTCTTGGAACTTGGAGATTAGCTAAATTTAAACTAATCAGCAGACTTCAAGGCTCCCGGGACAATCTTTTAAATAAACGTGCAGCCGAGGAGAGGCACTTTGCTTTTATAGTGCTTTGCTCTACATAATTCAAACTCTTTAGCTAGCAGTGGGTCTCAGCACCAGCAGCAAGCCGCAGAGATTTAGGAGATGGGGGTGAGAAGATCAAAGTGTGAGGTTTACTGCAAGTTTTTAAAAAAAACAAAGAAGCATTAGGGACAGTGTGACAAGACGACACATACATCCATTCACCGGTCTTCAGATAGGTGGAGTCCTAAGTGATCAATGCAGACCCAGGCAGAGTACCCCTTTTCCAAAATGCTCCATTTGGAAAGATTTCAGATTTCTGAGTTTTGTGAATTTTGGAATATTAACACCAAGTTTAAGAGTCGAGCATCTCTAATGCAAGTTTGGCAATCTGAAATGTTCCCATTTAAACTTTCAGATCAGGGCTGCTCAGTCTGCAATCACTATATACTCTTACACTTTAGAAAGGAGGGCTAGAGGGGGTGGGGAGAGAAAGAGAGAGAGAGAGACAGAGACACAGAGACATACACAGAGAGAGGGAGAGGGAGGGAGGGAGAGAGAGAGAGAGAGAGAGAGAGAGAGAGAGAGAGAGAGAGAGAGAGAGAGAGAGAGAGAGAGAGAGAGAGAGAGAGATAAAACCCAACAAAAATTCTAAAAAGGTGGGGAGGGGAGATTATCGATTATTGTAAAATAAAGTATTATAGATATAAAAAAGGGATTTTCTCAGGAAAGTTAGAAATAGCCAGAAAGAAAGAAACCTTAAGGCCCTTTAAAGACCATCAGAAGGAAGATATCCAATCTCCTGTTATACACACACACACACACACACACACACACACACACATACACATACACACACACACACCCCAAAACAAAAAACAAGGATGAACTAAACACTTTCACTTTCACAGACATTTACTGTCATTTTATAATTGAGTAATTTTAAGAGACTCCAGGAACAAGACCCAAATCATGAAATATAAAACCCGCAGTGATTTAAATTGTCCCATCATGAAATATTTAGAAATATTAGTAGACAATAAATAAACATAAACATATTCTGGAGACTCTAAAATCCTAGCTCCTCTGAGCAAAGGAGCCTTTGCTTCCTTGTTCCTAGGAGCCCGAGAAAATGTGTTTCAAGGCACAGAGGCAACCGGAGGGAGAACATGAAGAATACTTTCCAGGAATTCTTTAAGGAAATCCAGTTGCTTTGCAGTATAAAAGTCTCTCAGTTTAACTTTGATTGAGCAAGAAAGAACTGAGGCTGGGGAGATGGCTCAGGGGTTAACAGGACTTGCTGATCTTGTAAGGACCGAAGTTCAGCTTCCAGCACCCAGATCAGAGGTTTACCAAAACCTGCAAGTCCAGCTTCAGGGGATCTGACATTCTTTCCTGACCTCCTCAGGCACCCACAGACAGGTGTCCATGCACACACACATAAACACACCTAGACCTAAGTAGAAATAAAATTAATTTCAAAAAAAGAAAGAAATCCGCTTTTCTGATAAATACAGGACTTTGTACTGATGTTTTGGAAGATACTTCTAAAGTAAACACAATACAAAACGCTATCATTTAAACTTTCCTTTATATATGTAAGTCATGCCCTTTCACTACGCTAGAAAGCTCACACTTACAAGGCCCCAGCAAAGCATTACTACACAGGCAGAAACTGAATTAGAGGAACTTGAAAGTAACAGTAGCTGCCCACTGCTAGTGACTCACACTAGAAAGGTAAGGTTGAAAATTCAAGTAAGGGACTCTAGAGATGCTTAGAGGTTAAGGGCACGAGCCGCTTTTCCACAGGACACAGGTTAGTTCCCAGCAGCCACGTGGCAGTTCACGTTGGTCAGTAACAGTTCCAGGGTATCCAGTGCACTTTACTGGCCTTTGCTGGCCCTGAGCACATCTGGTACACAGACAGACATCCAGGCAAACATTTTAAAACTTAAATGCAATGGCAAATTATATTTAAGTCTCCCGTTGTTATGATTTCATGGAAGGCTCCTGTGTGATCTGACCCATGTAATTTTCTTTTAGTCATTGGTAAAGATTGCTTGCGTTCTAAGGGAGTTAGGAACACACTGTACGCTTGAGTTGTGCACAGGACAGACCCATCAGTCTACCCTGGACACAGTCCCTCCTTCTTCAGTGTGCTCGGTCTTCTGCACCCCACCGCCCACAGCGCTTATGTTTCCTCCTCCCAGATCCTGGGCTACCATTTCCTTATCCTCCTCTCACACAAAGGACTTTCCCTAGCTTCTTCACACATAGTTTCTGGAAAAGTAGGTGACAAAAGAATGAATCCTATCAAACACAGCCAGGTACTCGCTTAGCGGGGAGAACCAAAATGCACGGCATCGATGTGAGGGCTTGGCGGAGGCTTTTCTAACACGTGTGCCGGCAGAACGGGCCCAGTGTGGGCAGGAAGATCCAAGCAGGGGCAAAGCGGTAGGAAGTAAGAATGAAGGCAGGGTGCACAATCGGAACTAGGTGTGCATGAAAACCCCAAAGGTTTTGCCCTTCATGATGATTTAAAAATTACATTCGGAGAAGGAAAAGCAAATAAAACCAAATGAAGACAAACCAAACCAGAAGATCCTGATTGACCAGGGAGAGGTGGAATCTAGTTTCACTGGATTCTTAATATAGTTCTATATTTGGGCAGGAATTTAGTGATTGATTTGAATTCGGTAATACTGGATACAGATTATGTTATAAAGTGCCTTTTTTCATGGTGACAGCAACCTCAGGACACCACAATACAAAATACCTTCAAAGCCACTGGGATGGGGAGATACCCAGCCCACAGGAATGACTGACTGCTACTCAGTGCACTGCCTTCTGCTGTCATCCCTGTGGCAAGTTGCGTGGACCATCTTCTTGACTTAGTAAGTAAGTCACGGGAGTAAGACGCACGAACGTGAAGCTATGCCCTCATACACTGCTATTCCCATGGTGACCCAGAGTCACAAGGTTCGGGTTTAAAACAAGAAAGATTTGATTTTAAATATTGTGTATGTCTGTCTGTCCATTTTGTGGGCACATTGTGCTACAGTGCTTCCGGAGGACAAAAGAGGGTACATCCTGCACTCCTTTGAAGCTGGAGTTAAAGGTGATCTAATATGAGTGCTGGGAGCATAACTCCTATCCTTTAGAGGAACAGTGCATACCATTAAGTGCTGAGCCATTCCTCCAGCTCCAAGATTATATATTTATTTATTTATTCATTCGTGTGTGTGTGTGTGTGTGTGTGTGTGTGTGTGTGTGTGTGCATTTTATGCCATGGCACACATTGGGAATCTATTCTGTTGAGGTCTTTCAGGTTTGGCAATGAATCTGCTAAGCCATATGCATATGTGGTATTATGTGAAATGCATATATATATATATTATATATATTATGTGTGTGTGTATTTGTGTGTGTTTGTGTGTGTCTGTGAGTCTGTGTGTCTGTGTGTTTGTGGTATGAACATGTAGGTAGTGTGATGTGATGTGTATAAATGCATGATGTATTTGCACAAGTGTGTGTTGAGTTCCTTGTTCATGCACATACATGTGGAGGCCAGAGCGCATGTCTATCTGTGTGTGTGAGACACATGTGTGTCTCCTGGCATCTCAGCTAATTACCAGTCTCCATCATCTGTCACTGCCTGGTCCTAGTGTAGCTCAAGGCTGTTTCTCAGCTCATTGATGATGTCCGCTTTACAAAGCTTAAGGCACATCTCCACAACTCAGAGGACCACAACATTTGTTGGAGAATCGGATTGCCTTTAATGGTTTCTTTCAGGATTGGCATACAAATAACTTGAACTCTATAGAGAATGTGTCTTCCTTAACTGAACAGTAGAGATTTTAAGCATAAGAGAAGGGGCCAAGTCGGAAGTGAACAACCAGAAGAAAATGAGCAAACAGGAGTCCTACTCTGATTCCTGTGTCTTAATGTTAGGATTGTCTTTCAAAATATCACTAGAACGTAGGGACTTTTCAAGTGGTTCTCATACAAATCTCATCACTTTAAGGATATCTGGTCTGCTTCTGACTGTCATACACTCAGCTGTAATAAACACACCCTTGCTTCCTTAAGAACAGATAGAAAAGATAAGAAGGAAGAGGGGAGGGAGGGAGAGAGAGATAGAATGAGGGATAAAACTAGGGAGAGAAGGAAAGAAAAAGAGTGTGGAGGGAGGAAAAGGAAAGCAAAAGAATAAGAAAGGGAGAGGGAAGGGAAGAAGGAAGGCTTTCGAGGTCAGGGCAGAGACCCAGATCTGAGGGATTAGGCTACAGAAGTGAACAAGACTCGTGAGCCTTAGTCGGACCAGCTGTTCCTCCTCAGAGGTCTATCTACTGCCTGTTGGCACAGAGGGAGACACATCTGCCCAGAGGGCACAGCTAGCACAGAGGCCGCCAGCAGAGATTTTAGCAATGTCATCGAGGGTGTTGACAAGGAATGTGGAGTTCACAGCTGCCATGTCAGCCAGGCTGGCACATCCAACATCACAGTGAGAGATGAGGGTCCTGGAGCCAAAACTCAGCTCTTCAAGCTGCTGAGGACAGACAACTTAGAAATGAAGCAGAAAGTAACTGAAAACCCCAAGAAGATTTCTCAGAAGAGGTCAGAGGGATGGCTAGGTCCTTGCCTGGATTCCAGGAGGGAAATTCAGAGGCAAATGTGAGGAATTAGGGTGTGTGTGTGTGTGTGTGTGTGTGTGTGTGTGTGTGTGTGTGTGTGTACATGCATGTAGTGCCTAGGGAGGCCAGAAGTGTGTGTTGGATCCCCTTGACCTGGTATTATAGGTGGGTTTATGTCATGAGTGCTGGGAACCAAACTCCCATAGTCTGCAAGATGGTTAAGCGCAGCAGGCCCACTTAACCACAAAGTTAACTCTTTACTCCTGCATCAGCATCTTAAATGCTGGAATCATATGTATGTCACCAAACCCACTGTATCGATCCCAGCATGAACCTGGACTTAGGTTCAGTGAGGTGAATCTCCCAATTCTTTCTACTGTTCCAACTTAAACGTCACTGTTCTTCATTTTACTGTTACAGTTGATTATCACAACTTATGCATGGGAAATGGGACTGTAGACCCAGAGTGTACAAAGAATGTTACTTACCTGGCCTGTTTTGCTTTTTAGCTTTGACGTGGTTAGCTGCAGAGACAGCATAGGACGAAGTGAAGGACCTGCTTTTGGTTAGAGTCATCAACACTGGGGCATTCCAAGAGTCAGGGTTGACAGCACTACAAAGACAGCAATTAAAGACTTTAGAGATAGTGCTCATTGACACGGAGCACACCTGTCCAGAAACTTTCTGCCACCTCCACAGTTGACCCGAGTTGATGCCAACCCAAGTATTCATTCTCAGGCTGCTGGTGGAACCACTCAACTTGCAAATCATAGACTAACCTAAGTTCAATGTCCACTGCAGTCAGGTATCTATCCATTTCTCATCAAACATAGTCTATCAAGAGAAAAGATGGTTTGCCCAACCCAACCAACTCATAAAAACACGACACAATCTTCTACATGTGTTAGTCACATTCTGTACAGATTTTCAAAAGCTGTCTTGCAGATTCACTGGCTGTGATATGACTGTCCTTACAAAAGTAGAAGGTGACATAATGCTTACTTTATACATAAAAATGCATAGGTATTCTGTCCTATACGATATTACTGGTAAATACACTCAACAGTTAGCACTTGATCAAGCCACTCAGGTACAGTGTCTTACAGTACTTATTAGGTAGAACATGAAAGCCCACCTGTAGCCTGTCATTTCTCTCTGTTGGCAACACAGCCTTACCTAACAAAGAAAATTACTAGCAGCATCCTATAGCAGTGTCCTAAGATTTCTTTCTACTGGTAAAACCCTGAAAAAATGTGATACCTAGTCACAGCCCATTGAAACACACTCACAATGAGCATGGTGCTCACACACGAATCCTATCAATTGTGGTAGAGGTAATAAGCGCTCTTTACCTAGGTAAAGCATATGATGACCATCACAGACTCTGTCATCAAGTTGTTCCCAGTAAACTAATCTGGAATCAATCAATCCATAGAGGATTGGACCTAGAGAAGGTTACGGAAGCCATGTAATTAACGGGATGGGATTCTTGGAGATCATTCAAGCCAAAGTTTCTCCTTGCATAATGCCTCAAGCCTTACTTGTGGAAATGGAAGCATAATCCAACCTAATTTGGGAGAGGACAGAATTCAGGAAGTTGACAACCCTGGACGGCTCCCAGTGAAAAGTGCTTGGTCTGTGTTTTGCCAGCACCTGTGTCCTTTCATGCACCAGTAAAATTGGTGAAGGTTAAAAGTCTATAATTCACATGAATATAGCTTGGATATTTGATCATTTTCCAATCTTGGCTTGAACAGGATGTGTCTGATCTGTCTGAGTGACATAATACTACAAATAATCCTGAAACTGATGGAATTATGGGATCACGAATTGATGGAGTTTGTCATATAAGATGTAAAATTAATGGTGTATGATTTGGAGGTAGTCCCAACAAACAGGGGTTCTGCCTCTCCCAGCAGTCATCAATTGTCCAGAGCTACTCAGTGAGGGATGGGGCTTCAGGATCTCCTTCCATGATATTTCCCTTCAACGATTATATTTTATAAGCTTCCTTTGCTCTTATTTCTCAGAGGAAATTACCATATAATATACGTGAGGAAAGAGACATTTGAAGGGCCAAGTAAACTTCAGCAGTTGTCAAGAGCATTGAAAACCTACAAAACACTTGTTTCAAGGCAGCTTTAGCCTTCCCCAAATGTTTGTAATTTTATGAATGAGATAAAATATTATTAGCCAAAGGTATCCTTGTGGTGTTAGTCTCTGTTGGCTCATTCTGCTTGCCTGGATAACTGTTAAAATGACTATAAAAAGATATGTTAATATATAGGTCTACCTTTCATTTCTTAGACTATTCTATGGTTGACAAACCATGCTCATCCATGCAGACCTTTGGAAGAGCTTAGGAAGAGCTTAATATCCTAAAAAGATATCTTACTAAGGTTCACTCAAAAACTGCCTACTTATGTTCTTTTACGGCAATAACAGCAACAGAAACAAAAACTATTTCAGATGTGGATCCAAAGATGGCTCTGTGGGTAAGAGCACTGGCTATTCCTGGAGGGGACACTGGTATTATTGCTAGCACCAGCATGCAAGCCGTTCACAACCAAATGCCATTACAGTTCCAGATGATACAATAACCTCTTCTAACTTCCCGAGGTATTATAAACATGTGGTGCATATATACATGCAGGCAGGCAAAGGCACTCATATCAAAAAAATCAAAAGTCTAAGGAAGTGTTCTTTAAACGCAGGTAAGAGTGTGTTTATTTTGAAAAGTTTATAAAATGGAATATAATGAATTCCAGATTAAGTTCTACCTATGTCTATCCCACATTAACCTGGCATGTATTAATTTATTATACTATACTATTAGTAAAACAGCATCGACCAATGTGTGTTGTTAAAATGCATTATAGTTCAGGGTCATAGCCGCATACAGCTCGGTGTGCGTCTCAAGTTAGTTGCCTGCTTGCAATGACCAAGGCCAGCTCATCGCTGCTTAGAACTAATGAGCAGATGAGAGTTTGGAACAGAGAGGAAAGGGGCTGGAGGAAAGAGTCAAGTGACCACTGACTTTAAAGCAACAGAGGAGAGGGACATTTGATCTTAGCCCCCTTCAACAAAGGGCCTTTTACATCTTTATATCCCCCTGTAATAACTTCATCTTCAATTCTAAACTGGGTAGGAGTGAGAACCTTGTTAGGAAGCTTATAGCTTCTGTTATGTCTGATTTACCAAGCCCGGTACTCTCTCATGAAGGATACTTGAATTCTCAACTGGAAAAGTACAGAGAATTCTTTTTCTCTAGGCTGCTACTCATGGACCATTTCTACCTTGCTTCTTGGTGGAATATTCAAGGAAGAGGAATAGACATTTGTAAAACTGCTCAATTTCTGTCCCTCTTTTTCTATAGTATTATCTTCCTCTTTTGATTTTTTCACTCTAGAGCCCTGCCCTCTGTGAAACATTTCAGCTCCCTCTCTGTATTTTTGGACCGATTTTGACAAGTGTGTCATGGTGTCATGGGTACTTCTTACTTGGCTCCTTAAGACCAAGACCCAAGTGGAAGACCCTTCATGAGAAGAGATACGAGATGGGACCATTATTTCAAAGCTTCTGACATAAGGAGCCAAGTTTTACTTTGTGTGTTTGTTTGTAGTGTTTTATATAGCATAGAATCAATGAGGGGGTTTCCTGGTAATGCACTGAAATAAAAATAAAGTCATTTCATTTTTAAAAAAAGAGGGAGGGAGAAAGAGATCAACTTAGAAGGACTGGAATATGCATATGCCAGCAACTTTTGTTTCTCCAAAGGCTATTTTTTTAAAGCATCTATTTGCACTCTCCTATCTAATATAACCCTCTGATTATACTATGGTTCTATTTTTTTTTCCGGGGCTGGGGATTGAATCCAGGACCTGCGCATCCTAGGCAATCTACCAGAGCCAAATCCCCAACCCTTATGGTTCTATTTTTTAAACTGTTTTTGGGGATGGGTGTAGAGGTTCAGGAAAACTACTCATGGTCTCTTGGAAGGCACGCCTAAGTTGCTCAGTTCCTCTGACTCTCAATCCTGTATCCTCTGCAACAGGTATTAATTAAATTTTCCAGAGGGAAATTATCCACCTGCATCCATCATCCCCAGAAACTGATGATATGTTCAGTTGGTTTTGTTTGTTTGTTTTTGAGATAGAGTCTCAGTTCCTAGCCCTGGCTGGCCTGGGAATCACAAAGTTCTTCCTGTCTCTGCCTCCTGAGTTCTCCCAACGTATTGGTTGCTTTTATTTCTGCTTCTAAAGTTGTTTAATTCCCCAAGATACTGCAATGGGAAAAAAAGAGAGAGGAGAGAGATGAGAAAGAAGGAATACAAAGTGGAAAAAAGGAAGAAACCTAAACTCCCTTTGTTAAAACCAATCAGCAATTGTAGCAATGGTTTTCTCCAGTCGGAAGGACTTCACAAATCATCATATTTAATAGTCATATCACAGCCACTTTCGTACGTGCGGTTTTCCCTTAAAGAGGTAAGTTCTTACCACATGAAGTTGATGGCTTCATAATGGTGAAAGTTGCACTGTAGTCAGACTTTACACGTGAATTTTTACAGCACAGTGAAACTAGGAAGTAGTGATACCATGGAAAAGATATCCACAAGCAAGAGATCTGTGGATACTGTTAGGATAAACAAAATGGGTGGCACATACTAGTCTATATTTTTGTGAACATATTTGCATCCAATCACTTATTTTATAAATTAGTATGACAAGATCTTTTAGAGTAGAGGAAAAAAATTTCTTTGAAACCTTTATTGTGTGTGTGTGTGTGTGTGTGTGTGTGTGTGTGTGTGTGTGAGAGAGAGAGAGAGAGAGAGACAGAGAGAGAGAGAGAGAGAGAGACAGAGAGAGACAGAGAGTCAGACAGAGAGACGGAGACAGAGACAGAGACAAAGGGGACTTCATTATTAGCCTTGTTTTCACACAAAGCAGACTGGCAGAAACCAGATTTAACCAGAATAACAAACAGCACACCAATGACATTGAGAAAACAGCCATGTTTCTCATAGAGTCATTTTCCACATAGAAACCCATGGAACTTCAAATGAAATATGATAGGGACTGTTGCAGTTTTTCTTGACAGTGCATTTTGGATAGGAGACGTCTTTCTATGCTCACCTGTTTGAACCCTTGGTCCTCAATCGGTGGCTGTTCTTTGGTAGAACGTGGAACCTTGAGAGGTGGAATTGAGTAGAGGAAGTGCTTTACTGGGAGCTGCGTCTAGGTTTATGTCCTGACTCAATTCCTGGCCTGACTTTGTTTTCACTGCTTCCTGGTGTGACCAAGTGTGAGCAAGCTACCTCACATTCCTGCTGTATCTTCCATTAAGGAAAATGACAACTACTACCAACGATATTGAATTTGAACTTCAGGAAGTATCTGTGAATTACCATCTGCCTCCTATGAGGGCATCTGCAAGCTTTATGAAAGTCCAGGCAATACCATAGACTAGAATTGTGATCTCTAGTCTATGAAAATTATGGTTTAAGAAAGAAACACCTGATGGTTGTTGGATCAGTGCATAAATATCAACACAAAAGAATGCAATTTACATTCTAAACGAAGGAAGCAGCGGTCAGTGGATGGGTTGGAGATGGCTGTGAGCGCCTTCCTTTGGTTGGACATCTTAGTGAAGATGCTGGGGGTTATCTGTGCTCTGAGCTCATCAGGGCCACTTCAGGATAATAAGGACAGAAATGCCAGGAAGCCAGTCAAGAAAGACAAAGAAACCATAAATATGTCTGGGGCAGGGCCAAAGAGAAAAAGTAGCCCAAATGGAAAACTAGAGTGCATCTCAACCAGTCGGTCTGTTTAACAAGGCCATCGCATGGTGAAATCCGTAAAATGCTCTCAGGGATGAGCCGATCCCGCAGCCGCAGCCTGAGAGAGTGACTCTACAGTCCCTGGCCAGCAGCCCTTCAGGAACCCCTTGGTAGAGGACTTAATGGGTTTCAAAGTGCAGAGCTCAAGTAATTTATGAATGGAAGACTAACGGCAAAGGTGCCTCAGGTGCTGGTGAGGCAGCACAGAGCAGTTCTGTCTCTGAACTCTAAAGGAGGAAAAGTAAAACCTTACTAAAGGAAAGGAAAGCAAGGGAGTCTGTCCTCATTCAAGCCTCGGGATCTGGGAAGCCATCATGCCCACACTTATCACCTTGGTGTGAAGAGGAGACTATTCTATTAAGTATTAACATAAAGATATGGATATTTTCACTCACTACACCAATAATACACACACACACAGACACACACACATATATGTGTGTGTGCGCGCTATATATGTGTATACACATATATATGTGTATGTGTGTATGTGTGTATAATTCTGAAATTATAGGGTAAAAGTTACAATTATTGACTTCCCTTTAGAAGCACATCTTTTAGTGGTATTTTCTTACAGATTGATTTTAGATCTTAGCACTAACTTTTCTTTAGTCTTTTAAGTTCTGGCCTTTCAGTCAATAATACAATTTCCACCAAGGGCTATGTGTTTAGCATCGGAGGCTAAACCTTTAAAGGTAGGGCCTGCTTCCAGGCAGAGCAGTGGGGCTGTTCCTTTGCAGGGCCTATTAGGATGTGAGCACTTGCCTTCCCTCTCCCTTCCGCCCTCTCTCCCTTCTCTCTGTCCTAGAGCTACAAGGTGATCAGGCTCCTCTGCCCTGATGTACGGGGACACCAAAGCCCCAAAGCAAAATCTGAGAAACAGCAGATGAAAACTCTTGAAAGCCAGAGACAAATAATACTTAATTGATTTCAGGCTCCTTGTCAAGGTGATGGAAAGTGGATTCATACAGCCACTTTGTAAAATTGCAATCACTATACCACTAATACACTGAATAAGATATAGAACTCAGTGCATGGCTCAAGGTGAAAGAGTCTGCCCAGGAAACATGAATATGTATGTGTATTCATACATATAATTATACATAAATATACATACATACATATACTAAATACAAACATGTACTCATGCACACATATGTACATACATGCACTCATGTACACACACATTTATATATACATACACATACAAGTACACACATGTATTCACACATTTACTCACATACACATATAGATACATATACACATATACACACATTTACTCACACACAGATACACATAAACACATATATAGACATGAACATACAGGCATGCACATACACACATAAACACACATATATCCTCACACACATACACACACACACACATGCACACCATACATCATACACATATATACATACATGCACATATTCACACACACATATATATATACATACATGCATGCATATATGAACACAGATATACACATACACACATGCATCATGCACTCACATATCTACTCACATACATACAAAAACACATGCACACACATATACAACCATACACATACATGCACAGTCACACAGAGAAATGTAAAAAAGTCAAATATATCCAAGTGTTATTAAGATACTATCTACTTTTTTATCTATAATCCTGAAAACAGTAAGCAGAACATGTCTGACAGCCATTGTAAGAATCCCACATAAATGTCAGACTAGATGCATTCAATTTAAAGTTCTTGGTATGAATCTCTTTTGCCCCACCCCCAGCCCCCCTCGGAGCTGAGGACCGAACCCAGAGCCTTGCACTTGCTAGGCAAGCACTCTACCACTGAACTAAATCCCCAACTCCTCGGTATGAATCTTGATGCAGGTATAGTGCAACTTCACTCTGACTTTAACCTTTTCCACTCAATGTCATAGGTACAGGACTCATCCCACTCACTCTTAGTATTTACATTCAAGGTCACGTCAATCAGGCCCTAAGTTATCCTGTGGTTAAGCACTCAAATCTGGCATGTTCAAAACCCCCTTCTCAGTGACTCTGGTTGGGCATCTCTTCTCATGGACTCTATGAATCCTTTTTGGCAAGTAAGTCCTCTGAGGAGACCTGAAGCCAGTAGGAGTGAGCTCTGACCTGGGTGAAGGGGCTTCGTGTGGCTTTATGCTGGCGCTGCGGTCCCTCCGCACTGGCGCAGGCTCCAAGGTGGGCAGTCCTGTGGCAGAGGTGGTAGTTGTCCATGTTGATGAGACTCTCCTCAGCAAGCCTGGAGGCAAACTTCTTCTCAGGCGCTGGAAGGAAGATTCACTTTATCACTAACCACATTCTAGGCCATCAAATTTTAGGTAAAGCAAAGAGCGGAAGCGAGGCAAAGGGAAGCAGTTTGTTGAACAATACTGGCTGAATCTCGTCTATTCCTATCCTGGAAGACCGAAAGAGAAGCTCGAAAGTCACGTGCGAAGAGCAACAGTAAGTCGTGTCTGTGGTCCCAGGGGAATTTCAGGCAGTGAATGTGAGAAGCAAACTGGCTACATATCAAGTACTAGGGTCCCAGGGCTACACAGGAAGGTTCTGTTTCGGACATCACAGATGTAGTGGGAAGGAAACCTGAGAGGCAGTGGAAAGATTAGTGAAGACCACGCCCCTCACGCGGCACCTACCTTGGGAATGGCCAGCTTGTCTTTCTCCAAGCCTTCCTCAGAGTCGGAGCAGGTATAGTTCTCACTGAAGGTCACAGTGGGGTTCACTCTGGGCTTGTGGATAGCCTGGAAGGTGAGCTGGGTACTGAGCAGGTTGCTCACGGCCCTCAAGGACGTGCACACATTCGGGGGCAGAGAAGGGTCGGCCAGGAGGTCGGTAATGAGGCCATGCGCCTCGCCCATCACGGCAATATCCACGGTGACGCTGGTTCCTGACTGGGACACCAAAGCAAGAGGTCAGGAAAGGTGAATGTCTGCGGGTGAAGTGAGCTAAATCTGAGCTTTATCAATGAAAAACAAACAGTCGTCAGGCATGGTGGTGCGCATCTACAAACCAGAAGTACTGGCAGCTGAGGCAGTAAGATCTAGGGACAACCTAGGCTGTGTAGTAAGAGAAGACCCTGTGTTGCGTTGTTATGTCCGCACCCAAGTTGAAGGAAAAGGCAAGCAAATTGAGCTGAGACCTTCGGAATGACACAGTTCAAACACATTGCTGTTTTGACACGAAAATTTGCCACAGTTAGTTTTGTAGGTCGCTACTTTTTCAAAAGTTTATATTTTTAGAGTATTTAATACTGACCCATCTAAGTTATAGGTATGGGTTTGAGTGATGGCTCAGAGGTCGGGAGCCTTTACTAGTCTTGCAGAGGACCTGGGATCAATTCCTAGAGCCCACATGGCAGTTCCTAATCGTTTATGACTCCGTTTGCCTTGGGTCCGATGCCATCTTCTGACCTCTCTGGGTACTTCATGCAGACAGTGCACCACGGCAGTGGCTTTCAACCTTCCTAATGCTGAGACCCTTTAAGATAGTTTCTCATGTTGTGGTGAGCCCCAGTCATAAAACTATTCCATTACCACTTCGTACCTGTAAAATTGCTACTATTATGAATTGTAATGTAGGTATCTGATATGCAGGATATCTGATATGCGAGTCTCAAAAAGGTCACGACCCACAGGTTGAAAACCCCCGGCACCCATGTATACACCTGTAAAACATTTTTGCACATGAAAACAAAACTAAATATTTTAAAGACCACTTCAAACAGTTATGCACGTGGCACAATAATAGGTTGTATATTGTGTAATGTTCAAACCATGGTCGGCACAGCTATCCCCTAAAACATTCATCATTTCTCTGCACTGAAGATATCCAGCTGCCTTCTTTCCAGCTGGTGGCAACCTACAACACCTTCTCTTCCGGTTCAGCCACCCCACTGTGAAGCAGCATGGGGCTGTTTCTTTCTCCATCTGGAGTGTAGCGTTCAAAGCTAGAGCTGGAGGAGGGACTGGGCATCCATAACCAGACCCTAACAGCTGTTGGGCTGTGCGCATCCTAGTGGTAGAGCAGTTGCCTAGCACATATAAGCTCTGGCTTCGAAGCCGGTATCGCCACCACCCCAGGTCAAATAACCAGAAGAGTGAACCAATCAACATCTGCTTTCAAGAAGCAGAGCATTTGAGGGGGAAAAAAAAAAACTTCAAACCTTTCTCAGGAAGAGAGTTCTTTGCTCTACTAAGTATCACCGGAAAAAATCCGATTTCGAAAGTAGCATTAATGTAGGAGAAGATCTTGGTCCCGGGGAAGTTTTAGTGTTAACACCTGAGCATCGAAGGTGGTGGGGAGTCAACTAGTCTTAGACACAGATGTGAAAAGTCACCGGGTTTGTGTCCAAATTCACACTCTGCCTCTCCGGGTTGATGAGTTCAGATCTCAGTTCTGCACATGCGTGAAACATTCCTTGCAGTTTGTCAAGTTGCCCATCTTGCTCAGGAGGTTAGCATAGGAGACAGAGAAGGGGAGAAGACAGCAACAAAAACTAAAACGGCAAGTAAAGGCATTGCGTTTCCTTCACTGCTGCTTCTGGGCGGTTGGGAGTAGGGAGAGGAGGGATTCCGACAAGGCCAGGTGACCAGGTAAAGCCAGCGGCAGAGGAGTGTTTGTGCTGCCCTGCACAGTTAGAGCACAAGGCACAGAGAACCATGTAATCTCCAGCTGCACATTGTACTGATGTAGGAGGCAGGTCCCGGATCCAGGCATGAAGATCCAGGTCTAACTTATAACCCAGCACTCTACAGCACCATCACCTCGACCTTTGAAATCACTAAAATCTCCGTTTTCATTTCTTCGACCTGTGATTTGGGGTACAATAAAAACCCAAGGCAGGGAGTTGGGGATTTAGCTCAGTGGTAGAGCGCTTGCCTAAGCGCAAGGCCCTGGGTTCGGTCCCCAGCTCCGAAAAAAAGAACAACAACAACAACAACAACAAAAAAAAAACAAGGCATGGGGTGACACCCGTGACCACAATATATTTGGGTAATTTAAGGTCACCTTTAGTTCTATAGTGAGTTTAAGGACAGTGTGTCATGTAGTTCCTCAAACAGCAGAACAAGAAAAGAAAAAAGCAAAATAATAAAAATAATAATAATAATAATAATAATAATAATAATAATAATAATAATGACCCATGAAGTGGAAACTTTTACTTTCTTTGGAAAGTTAGTTATGTCAAATGACGTTTTGCTGGGGCACATAGGTGAAAGGATGTTTTGATATAGCAGACATGTGAAAGGACTCTTGATGAGGGAGTATAAATATGACCCCACTGTGTAGGAGTATAAATATGACCCCACAGACAGTGGGAGACAAGCACTGGCTTGGTTTGATTGGCCTCACTTTTCTTTGCTAACAGCATGTATGTATTGGTTCGCCTTACATAGAGTTGTTGAACTCAACTTGTGGTAAAACCACCATTGAGAGAAAGTTGCCAAGAACTGCTTATGAGGTTCCTGTGGCAGCGTGTCACTTCAGAGTCCACACCTCAGGCCGGTTGGGGAGCCTGGCAGTGTCTTGAGGATTGAACCACAGCTGCCTGGTCTCTGCTTGCTGAAAGGACAGGACTGTAGCTGCCGGTTCGTGCCTGGTGTCTGCCTGTCTAGAGGACTGGTCTGTGGCTGCTGAGTCGTATTTGGTGTTTGCTGTGGGACTGAACTGCTGCACAAGAAGATCAAGTTCGCCCCCAAAGAACCATTGCTGAACAGGTCCACTTCCTGGATATCCTAATAAGTTTTCTTTTCTACTACCTCTGCTGGGTGGTAGGGCAGAGGGGAGATTGAACCCTCATTAAATGTAGGTTGTAAAAAATTTATGCCCACCTACCCATAAACGTTAATGCTAAACTGTGAAGGTAACGGTAAGAATAAAAAGTGATAGTGTAAACAAACAATTCCGTATTAGCATTTATAAATCTTGAGTCATGGCTGTGGTATAAATACGTACATACATACATTGTAATATATATAAAATTATAAAGATAGAAATGATAGCCCTAAAACTTTTCAATGAGAAGTTATTAGAGTTTTAATAATTTTCTTACAATACACTTAAATTCCAATGATATGAAAAAATTAAATGTATAAAATTATAAGAGGAAAAGGAAGTATAAAGGAGTTATTTTATAATCTGGCAGAGAGAAGCTTTAAAAATAGAAATTCATAAGCTGTCAAGTAAACCCCTAGTATGCAAAGACAGAAATATCCATGCAAGAAAACACATCAAAAAGGAAGACGTCTGTGGGAAAAGACACAGGGGACAAAACATAGTAAGTAAAGTGCTTTTAAAAAATCAATAAAAGGAAAATAATGTGGAAAAAGGAAATGGGAAACAATTTGGCATGATGTTGGCTCTGGGCTTGCAGTATATTACCCTTATTATGTGGACATATGGCCCCTGTATCTCTAGATTCATCGTGACTTTTATCATAGAGGGAAGTTGCATATAATCAAAGGCTTTTGCTGTATCTGAAGGTGATTTTGTCATTTCTGCCCTTGAGTCTGTTTACGTGGTGTTGTTCCGATGGGTTTCTGCCAACTCGACACAAGGGATAGTTGCCTGGAAACAGGGACTATGGAGAAAATCTCTTGTGTACTGTTTGGAATCACCTTTATAGCAATGAACTCTCTTACCAGTCCCTCGTTTGACCGTTCGTTCATTCATGTGTTCGTTCATTCATGCATCATTGTTTGTTTATAATACAGCTTATAAAAGCATGCCATGTATTCCATATGTATTTAGGAAAAAATATTCCAATTTTATGAAGTATTTAGGGAGAAGGGGGAAGTGCATATTATCAAAGCACATCATGTGCATGTATGAACCCTACCTGGGACTGCATGGCCTATCAGGAACAAGCCCAAAGACTAGAAGAGCCCTGCCTGGTACCACAGGCCCTGGGCAGGGGTGAGCTTGAGTGACCCAGAGAGAGATGACTCCACATGGGACCACTCAACTTAGTTAAAGAGAAAACCCCCAAAGACCACCCGTTGGGTACCATGGGGCCCAGACAAGGAGCTTTCCCTGAGATAACCATCAATCTGGTGGTGCACAGGCTGGGGGAGGCACACCATGTCATTTCCTACGTATTGTATTGTTCTGTGGCAAAGGTTCTTAAAAAGAAAAGCAATCAAGAATCAAAACATACAGATTGGAATCAGCTGAGGAGCCGACATGACCACACTGCCCCCGGAAAAAGGAAATAACGAGAAGAAAAATGTCCACGTTGCCTACTGATATTACATCATGCCTGGCTTGACTGGGTTTTGAGTTTGAGAACAGACTTGTGAAAGAGTTAAAAGCTGCATTGTGTGTAAGAAGTTATCGCTACCCTTTTGGCTGAAATAACTAAAGAAGCCACTGAGGCATGAAATGAAAGACTAACAATCAAATTCGATTGCTCAAAACCTGCCAAGAGTAACCACACTCGAGATACTGAGAGGTCCGACGACTGCCAGTGAGCAGCAGGAAAACCATAAAGCTACTTGCGTGTTCCCTGAGAGACTGTTAGCCGGTGGCAGGCATGGGGGCTTCTATAATCGAGATGGTGTTTAAAATCACGTACAAAGTGGGGAAGAAATGGAGGATTCACTCAAAGGTATTTTTACGCATCTTTTCAAATAAAAATAATTAAATTTCGAAGTAACACAATAATAATCATATGTTTCATTTAGCTGGTGAATTGTTTGGTAATGACAATAAACACTACAATCTTGTTTATGCTAAGACCACAGAAAGGAAAAGCTTCAAACGAACAAGCCGAACTCATCCTCAGAGCGTTAGCCACAGACCACAGCTGGCCTGTTAAGGTAGATGATTAAACAAAGCTTAAAAATATATCCCAAGCACAACATAAAACATAAAACATCCTCTCCTGTCCTCTCCCCTCCCCTCTCCCTTTTCTCTCCCCTCCCCTCCCCCTCTTCTCTTCTGTTCCCTTCTCCCCCCTCCCTTATCATCTCCTGTCCTTTCCCCTCCCCTCTCCTCTCCTTTTCCTCCCCTTCTCTCCTTTCCCCTCCCCTCTTCTCCTCCCCCCATCTCCTCTCCTCTTCCCTCTCTTCTCTCCCCTCCCTCCTCTCTCCTTTTCCCTACCCTACCCTGTCCTCTCCTTTCCCCTACCCTGTCCTTTTCTTCCCCCTGACTCATCTCCTCTCTTCCCCCCCTCTTCTCTCCCTTCCCCTTCTCTCTTCTTTCCTCTCCCTCCCCTCTCCCCTTCTGTTTCCTCTCCCCTCTCCTGTCCCATCCCCTCTCATCTCCTCTCTTCTCCCCTGCCTCCTGCCTCCTCTGCCTCCTCCACTCCCTGCTTTCTCCTTTTTTTTGTAATTCATTCTATCTATTGATCGATCGATTGATTGATCAATTGATCTATCTATGTATATCTCTCACTATTGTAGACCAGAATGGCATCCACCTCACATAGATCTTCTTTTGTCTGCTTCCTGAGTGTTGGGTTTAAAGGTGTGTACCACCACACACAGGTCTACCCACTGCCTTTTTGAAAGCATACACTTTAAAGCATTTCCCTTCCTCCCATCTTTTCTCCATCCAGTTGACTTCAGATTCCTGATAGTGTCTCACATGCTGACTTTCAATTTTCACAAGCATGAGTAGCATCATGACAGAGGAGCTGGACAATTGCAAAGTACCATTTTCACCTTCAACCACAGGATCAGGATGACAGACTGACCATGTAACATCCCTATAAGCTCATGTATTCAAATACTTGGTCCCAGCTGGTGGCACTGTCTAGAGAGACTACGTCAACTTTAGGACATATGAAATGTGGTCTCGGGGAAAGGTTGAACTTGAGGTTTATAGTTTTCTGCTACTTGGCCAGATATGGATACTGAACATCATGTGTCTTTCTATTTCTCCCTGTCTCTGTGTCTCTGTCTCTTTCCCTCTCTCTTTCTATCTCTCCCTGTCTCTCTCTGTGTCTGTATCTCTTTCTATCTCTCCCTGTCTCTCTCTGTCTTTGTCTCTCTCTCTCTGTGTCTCTTTCTATCTCTCCCTGTCTCTCTCTCTGTGTCTCTGTCTCTTTCCCTCTCTCTTTCTATCTCTCCCTGTCTCTGTGTCTGTGTCTCTTTCTCTCTCTCTGTCTCTGTCTCTCTGTCTCTCTGTCTCTCTGTCTCTCTCTCTCTGTCTCTCTCTCTCTCTCTCTGTCTCTCTCTCTCTCTCTCTCTCTCTCTCTCTCTGCTTCTCAACTGCCAACCCAATGTACTAGCTCCATCAAGGGCCCACAGGAATGCCTTTCTCCTCCATGAAGGACCAAATGCTGAATGCTGAAAAAAAATATATATCTCCTTCAAGATAAGCCATATGTACATCAAGTCAAATATAGGAACTGTATTTTCAGACTTGCTATTGCTATGTCATGTTTATGGTTAGGCAAAGGGGAACTCTGAACGTGGACCACCATCAGAAAGAACTCACTCTCTGAACACAGTCATTGAACTTCTTAAATACCATAGGCTGTTAAGTTGTAAAAATCCTAGTAAGTATTATGTAAACAATTCACAACAGAGTGTAAAATACCATATATTTAATGTATCATATATTTAATGATATTATATGCTAAAGCTATGTTAGGTTTGAGCCAAAATATTCAGATCCTAGAGTTCCTAATTTTTTTAAAAGAAGTTTTAGAAAGTAACTATGGGAAGAACACAGGATGAAAACAGAAGCTAGTAAACACTTCCTTAAAGGAAGGAAAGCAGGATGGGGAGATCCAAGCCAGAGTGAAGACGGTGATAAATGTGCTGTTTCAGATGATTAGCGAGGTTATATCTTACAAGGGAAGGAAGGGGAAGACATTTAACCTGATAAATCCCTGTTGAGGTGCATGGAGCCATCACATTACACCTTTGCTTTCTACAGAGTTCGAGGACAATGATTAAATTACTAATTCTACGAAACAGATTGAGGATAACCCTGCCCAGGTGCAGAACATATAAGAATTCTCAAATCTTCCTACTCAGTGCATTACTGATATCTTTTGTGTTGGAGGAGACAGAGAAGTGACACAAAGCAGACCTTGCAAATGTGCATGAAACCCAGACAAATCAAACATGTTCAAGCAAGAGAATTGAGAACTGATATAGGCAACCCACTGGAAATGCTAAAACCTCAGATTAGAACAATGAAAAACGTATTCTCAAATCTCATGATAGTTTTCTAAACCAAACAAAGGTTGCCATGGGCAATGTGTCTATTATAGCATTTGGTCTTGCTTCCTGTAAAATCAGAACACACACACACACACACATACACACACACACACACACAGAGAGAGAGAGAGAGAGACAGACAGACAGACAGACAGAGACAGACAGGGAGAGACACAGAGAGAGGCAGAAAGAGAGAGAGAGGGGAGAAGCTGATGATTTATAGAGTATTTTTGAGATCATTTTATTTTATGTGTGTGTGTACACATATGTATGTTCACATTTATGTTCATGTTCTTGTGTTTGTGGGTGCATGTTCTTGTGTGTGCATACATATGTATGTGTGTTCTAGAGGATGCTACTTTGTGTTTCCTTTCAATGCTCTACATCCTACATGTTGAAGCAGATTCTCTCAGTAGATCTCTGCACTGATTTAGATGTCCTACTTAGTCAGGGTTCTTCTATCTCAGCCTCCCAAGTGCTAGAATTGTCCTCCTCACCTCCTGGGATTTACTTGGTTGCTGGTTACCCAAACTGCAGTCCTTATATTTGCATGTCAATCATTTTATCCGCTTAGCTATCTCCCTAGAAGCTATCATTTTAATGCTAAAATTATTTTAAAATTATATTGCAAACTTAGCAAAATACTTGTTTTACTGACTGCTAATCTTATGACAGTTCTATCTTACAAATTATTATAAAGTCACTTATTATCCTTTTCCTTTGCAGTGTACACTGAGATTTACAGGGAATTAACTCCTATCTGGAACTTTCACAAACTCTTTTCTCCCAATAGTCAATATGCACTTTGATCAAATGTCAGTTTTGCTGGCTCTCAGGTCTGTTTAGGCCAAATTATATTTATCACAGTACATTACATATGGGAAAATGTTGTTAAATCAACAAGGCAATGGAATCCATTCCTTAGAAGCTAGTTCATGGGAATTTGCACAGATTTCTGTGAAGAGACTTGAGAAGGTCTACTTCATTGATCCAGGTAGGTCAGTCATGGCTTCAAAAGTTCAAAGAGAAAACCATGACATACTTGAAAGGCTTCCAACTAATAATGCTCCCAAGTTCCTCATTCATTTCCACTATAGAGAAACTGAAATTGGGAGTCATCCATAGTATAGCATTTGGGTCCTAAGAGAAAGGCAACTTGGAGCTGCCATCCACACAGGTCATACAACCTTCCCAAAGAGGCATTCGTGATCCCTCACCAAAAGATGTGGTAAAGCTTGTCTGCTTACTTACTAGTGAAATTACATTACTAGAGGTATAGAAAGTTTATATATTTTATGATTTTTCTGATTGAAAGACTTTTAAAACCTCACAGCTTCTGTCCCTAATTAAGGCAGCTACCATAGCTTCAGCGTGTTTTTAAGCCAACATTTACTTTTGGTTGAAATGAGATGATGATTTAATAAAATAGCTATGACAAGCTACTCCTTACGATTCCTGGAGCTGGAGATAAAACGCACTGCTCACTTGAAAATAAGCACCAAGAGACACCATGCAGCTTCCAAAGCAGGGGAGCAAGTCATGGTTCTATCCATTGATGATGTCTGTAAACTGTAACAATCACTAGGGTCACAGTGTGCATTAGCAGCATGTATTCCTGTGGTAACCAGAAGCATTTTCATCAGATCTGAAGCCCACTCAACAACTCCACTCATACATGAGAGAGAGAGAGAAAGAGAGAGAGAGAGAGAGAATGAATGAATGAATGAATGAATGAATGAATCATGCTTGATATTGGAAAAATGGCTAGTTCTCCAAAACTAATGAATTCCTGGATCTTGGAGGAGAACCTACTCTACTAAATCAGCATGAATATTAACTCTAATCTAAATATTTATTCTTATACCCATAGATACTTGTAATCCTTATCCCTCGTCAAAGAAATGTCTCTTTGCAACAGATGGAGGTCATTATGGAAAATCATAGCTGGTCAAAATATAGATAAATAAATGATTACAGGGTGTGCAGCCCCAATTGATACATCTACAATACTACTCCTGCACTCGAGGTTTGGGGAACACCAGGAAAAGGGGAGGGTAGATAGATTATAAGAGACAGAAAAACCAGGAAACCTGCTGTGAAGTTGTGTCTCCTAGAAATGATAGAATGAGTTACATTTTATGTACTGAGGAAGTTGTGTTCATGCATTTAGGAGCACACACACATACACACACATGCATGTGCATGCACACACACAAATATGCAACAACACTTATAAAGAATTTGAGGAAAGAAAGCAGAAGCATGCAAATGATATTATATTTTTTGATTTAAAAAATTAAAAATTGTATGGTATAATAATATATTAATAATTATGATTATGATGATGATGCAACCAGCACTAGGAGCAAACAGTTTCCAATGCAGGTCTCATGATATTATTTCTCTGTGTATGAAGAGTTAGAAAACAAGGGTGTCGAGAGTTGGTGTGAAGGGCAAGATATTTTATTTATTCTCTAGTACCCAATATCTATTGTATGGGGCCACAAGGGACATACAATATAAAGTCACCTGCTTGAGTTCAAGTTTTAGATCTGCTTATGTGCCTATAGGGAAATACATTTCTCTCGAACCCTTGCTTTCTCAGCTCTAAAACGGGCTTAGTAATAGGACCCATCTGTTGACAGTTGCATGGAACCACGTGTAGGAGTGTCGGTAAAGTCTCAGGAAGATAAATATGGAAATATAAAATCATGTGACATGAATTAAGTGCCTAATGGGAGCAGGTTGAGAGGGAACCAACATGGTATGAAGTATATCCCTGTAACCCAGGACCATGCTGGGGAGTACACGGAACACACACAATGCGAAGTGTATGCCTGCATCCCAGAACTGTGTACAATAAAAATGTGAAAAGAGAATCCCACAAAGCAAGAGTCCTAGTAATTGTTTAGCCTGAGGTACAGGCTTACTAAATAGTCCATATCACCAGCACTGCTGTTACTGAACTGAAAATGATTGCACATGTGAAGAAAGATTCACAAACATGAACATCTCAGTCACTTGTCCAGGGCGTTCTGACAATTATTTATCTGTATCTGTGTGTGTGTGTGTGTGTGTGTGTGTGTGTGTGTGTGTGTTATGTGTGTGTGTATTTACTTGTTCATGTGTATGCACGTGTACATGTGCCTGCAGAATATAGAAGATGATGTGGAGATCTAATGGAACTGAGGTTACAGGCACTTGTGAGCCATCCAGCACGGGTGCTGGGCACTGAACTCAAGTCCTCTGCAAGTGCCATCGCAGATCCTCAGTGCTGGACCATCTTCACACATCTGGTCAGAATTCCTTTATAAATGAAGACAACAGCTTAGAGGTAATCTTTACCAACAGGACTAAAACAATAAGAAACAGAACTTGTAATATTTCACTTTTTTACTGTAGGCAAAGATAGTTATAAAGTCTATGTTCCCTATACCCCAAAGCTCCATAGCAGGTCTGAGATTAATTTTCGGCTATTAAGAAGTAATTCCACCAAAGCCCTGCTTTCAGTTAGCACGGTCGATTGCACTGGTGTGATTTATGACACACCCTGAAAAGAGTTTTAAGAGCAGGCATCTGAGCCCCATTGTTGGAAGTATTTTCCTTTTCTTTCTATTTAGTCATCTTGGGAGGTACCCTGGGAGGCAGGCACTGCATGGACAAACATTCCCAGGGTGGAGAGGGAGCTGGGGGAAGAGATGGGTAAACAGCAAAAGAGATGACAAGAAGAGGCTCTGGGACTTTCCTTCTATGATGTTGGAAAAGCAGCCTGGTGTATACTGGGAGACCATAGCCTCTTAACTCTCTACAGGAACATGCAACATCCCATCACCTCTAAATCTTTTCCCGGGAGGCTGTCTGTATTGCCAGGAAATACTGTTTTGGTCTTCAATATGCTAAATTATTCTGGAAAATGAGCTGAACGCCATAGAAATGATCTTTGGCATATTCTGGGTTCTGACCTCAGAGCCCGAAAAACTGCCTATGTGTTTATACTTTCATAGGACCCGATTATAATTTTAGACTTGAAATTGGCTGGGAAATATTTTAAAAATGAAGTCATGTGAAAATTTTGCAGTAAGTCACTGTAGGCTGAACCTTTGGCGAAAGGCCCATCCCAAGGAAACAGATGTTTGCTTATTTTAATTTTCTGGAAGGGGATATGAGTTTACATTTGTAGTAACATACATGTACAGCACTATAGGAGGGGACCTACAGAGCCCTCAATCAAAGGGTCTTGAACGACATCACGAATGGAAGTTCTCCTATGAGAGGTCAGACAGCCAACGCCAGCAATTACTGTCATTCACGGCTTCCTTCTCCTTTGATGTTCTGAGAGCGTCACAAGACACCAAGCGGGAAGTAGCACATGGCCCGATATCCTTCTCTACTTCCAAAATGATCTATCTGCAAACAGTCAGTCAGTACTTTGTCCAAACATTCTAAGTTTATATTTTCTATTATACATATCTCTCAGACACTAGTAACTTTATCCAACAACCTCAAATTAATAATGACAATAGATGGGGTGCTATTTTCTTATTTAGAAAATGAAACATCCCTTTGATATATTTATCTATTCTATAAGCTCTTATAATATAGAAAAGGTGACCTTAGACTTGGCCCTCAGCTTGTTCTCTTCCTAGTGAGCAATGGTAAGAAGGGCAGCATAGGTATATGGGAGTCTGACAGTGAATGGGGGAAGGCTAAGAAAATACAAATTACTGCATGAAGACATCTTTGCCAGTAGGAGAAACACAAAAGAAAGAGAACATTCGTGCACTCTCTGATATAAGTACAGATTTTTTAAATATTTTAGGAGCAGTTATCTCTGAGTTTGAAGTCATCTTCGGTCTGTTAAAATCTTTCAGTGGTCACTAAACTTGAAGCTGCGGTTTGCTTAACTTAAGACCTAGTGACCAACAGAGGGCGCTGTGCTCCCTTGGAAAGGACTTGTCACGTCTGAAAAGAGCGCAGACCTCTCACCAACACATAGACCTTCATTTCTTCTGTTCCCACACAGCAAAACATATAAATCATAAGATTACCAGGAGAAATTAATGGAAAGATGTTATATCCTTCATATCACTGATAAGGTGAAATTATAAGCACATAGTATTTTTCCCCCAATGATAAACCTTTCTATTGTCACCTTATAACTTAATCTTCTATGGCAGTACTGAGGATTGGGTTCTAACATGCTGGGCAGGCATTCTAACAGCAAGGTAGATTAGCCTCAGACCGCCCCAGTTGTCCCATTTCAAAAGGTTCATGACAATTGTGATCCATTTCTACACATGATTTAATGTTTCCACATGTAATTCTCTATTATGATCAAAGGATTCATCACACACACACAGACATTCATACACACACACACTCACACACTCACGCACAGACACACATACACATACACATACACACACACACAGACACGTGCACCCACATGCACACACACACTCAGGCACACACACACCACACACACTCCACACATATACACTCACACATACACACCACACACACTCCACACATATACACTCACACACACACCACACTCACACACACATACACACACACACACACGTACACACACACTCACACATGCTTTCACACACACTCACACACATGTGTCACACACACACACACACACACTCACTCACACACTCACACACACACACACACACACACACACACACACACACACTATCACTATACACATACATCTGAACATGGTTTTCTGACATTTCATTAGCATTTCCATATCCCTGTTGACGCTGACCACCACTGAACACTTCCTGCCTCACATGCAGTGGTGGCTCTTGCCTAGTCTACAGATCATCTCTGCTTTTCTTTCTAGAGTAAATCTACACCTCCCAGTCATCTCTATGATGGTGCCTGATAGAATGGCCCTAGCACAAAAACCCTAACAAACTTCATGTCCTTTGAATTATCATGTGGGGAGCCACACCTCCTCTACCCTCTGCCTGTGTTGTCTTCCTAGAAGTCAGGCTTCTCTGCCATCTCTCACCTGTAGGCAGACTCTCTTTCTCCTGAAGAGCTATCCTATCTTATTCATCTCTCAAATGTATGTACAGGCTTAGTTTCCAATAGCCTGTTCCATTTCTCATGGTGTGCACATGCATGCTTGTGTATGTGTGTGCGTGTGTGTGTGTATGTTGCATTTCTCACATTGTGTGGATGTGTGTATGCACACATGCATGCATTCACATGTGCTCATGCCCACACTTGCATGTTTTATAACTATCCACAATAAGGAATTACATGTGGAAAAATGAAATCAAACCATGTATGAAAACGGATTGTGTTTCTAATGTACCTTACAAAGTGGGAGAAGCTGGGGGTGGGCCAAAGACACCCAGCATCCTTAGGACACTGAGCTTAATCCTCAGAACTTCAAGTATTATGTTAAAAATATACTTTGGTTGGGTTATTATGTAACTATGTAAAAATTAATTTCCTCCTTTAGGTTTTGGACTATATAATAAGGGCAATGACAGACTTCATTCACTAGCTTAAACCTGGAGCTCAGAGTAGAAATACTACACACTCTAAACCTCCGGAGAGGTGCATTCCTTTTTCTCAATTCTGTGCTACAAGGAAGTGAAAATGGAGAAGTTGTGGTGTGCAGTACATCCCCAGAAACAAATCACCATGTTAAGATAGCTTCCTGAGAGGGCAATTGAACTTCTAGAATGGTTTCGTAATCTAAACTAATTTCTAAAAATCTCTTGAGAAGCTACAGCCGAGAATGAAACCTATTCTCAACAGCTTGTTCTAGAATAAGTTTCTCTGGAAAGTAGCACACGTCAGTTTGAAGAAGCAATGCTGATAAGGAAAACCACTCTACAGTGTTTTCCTATGATCTGATAACAGAGGCAGGCAGAGGATTGGGATTCACACGTATGTCTCTCTATTATTTTGTTAAAAAAGAACATCTTAGTGGGCCTTTAGGCAAAGGGAAAAATATAGTTCTCTGGGCACAATGTTCATGGTGACCCGTGAGCACCTCAGACGGAAAGGATGAGTATGAAGGAAGTTGAAGGAAACATCTCAGCAGCAATGGAAGCCACAGTCAAGATCTTTGGTTAACCTGCCAAGTGCAATGAAAGACCCTGTAAAACAGTGGTGTGAGCATTAAGTATGAAGAGAGAAGTTGTTCTCATGTTCAAAACCATAGAACCAAGAAAGCTTCACCAAATCAGGAACCCAAAGGAATCCACTTGTATGAGGTGCCTGGGGTCCAAACCATTGAAGAAATATGTGGTGTCCATGGGGTCATCAAAGCTATAGTGTTCACGCATTCATGCACATACATGGATCTTGATGACACAGATGTGTTTAGGGATGGCTTCTAGGTGACCATGGGAGTGTTAAAGGGGAAGGATAAGCAGACTTATGGCAGAGCTACAATGGATTCCAACATCGACCAGCCAGGAAGAACAAGTATTCAAGGAAGAATATAAACAGCCAACCTCTCGAGCCAAGAGTTTGTATCAAAACTGACAAAGAAATAAAATGTATTATCCAAGACTGAAGGATCTGATCTGCACCAACCGAAGTTTGAGATACCAGTGGTTCCTGAAAACTTTCCACTGGTATAGTGTTTGGGGGGTTACTGTAGAGAAAATGGTGTCAGTAAAGAGTAGAGCCCACCAACCATTCTTCAGTAGGTTGATCAACAAAAGGCAGGTAAAAAAAAAACTGGAAATAATGCAGAATTATCTCATGGGGTGTGGCATGAGATGGAGATGGAGATACAGGTCTCTAGGGGAGAAAGAGAACCTGAGAAGTCCTGGGCATCTGAGCCAGCACTGACATATAGAGATCGCTCACTGTAAATGCTGTAAAGTCAAAGCAATGAAACACAGGGAATTCTCAAGAAATGGGACTGAGAAGAGAGACACAGCCTTTCCGAATGCGAGATACCTCCTCTAGGATAACAAGAGGAAAAGAGAATGTTCAATGCTCAGAGGATTGTTGCAGAGAAGATAGAAATATCCTTACAGTTATGCTTTTACTTACTCTGCAAACCAGGCAGTCAATCCTCACCTTAGAATGTGGGATGGAATATGTTGCCATTAGAAGACTAAGGGGCCTTTCAAAGAAAAGGCTGGCTACATTCTCAGGCACTCCTGAAAGCCCACTTCAAGACATCGAGAACTCCTAAATATTCCTGTGAACCTTCCCCGTTACCAGTTCGGACACTTGACATGAAATATCAACAACGTTAGTTAAACAGTGTTTCTGGATGACCAGCACCCCTGGGCATTAACCCAGAGGCCTCCCTGCCAACTTACAACAGAGACACTTGTACATTAGTGTGCACTGCAGCACTGCTCACGATAGCTAAGGTAGGTGAAAAACCTAGATATCCAGTGACAGGGAATGGATTAAGACACAGCGATGTATACACACAATGGAATTTTCTTCCACCCAAAGGAAGAACAAAATGATGTGCTTTTGCAGGAAATGGATGGAGTTGGGGAATATCAGTTTCCATGATTAAGTCAGCTTCATACAATTATCATATGTTCCCTCTCACTAGTGGTGCCTGGGTTTAACATAGACATAAAAGCATGCATATACATATGACATGACATGACAGTATTTGTGGACTTACAGAAAAACAATAGTGAGTAATGAATGAGGGAAGGGTGAGGAACAGGAGGATTTGGAGGGTATTGGGAGATATATTCAAGGTGTATTATATATTTGTATGAAAATACAAGTGTATATCTATAACATAGCCTTATGTATAATGATTTTATGCTAGTGAAAACAAAATATACAAAAGGGGGGCTAAGGAGATGGGTAAGTAGTTAAGAGCACATACTGCTCTTGCAGAAGGCTCCCAGCACCCACATCAGCTGCTCACAATCACCCATGACTCCAGCGAATCCAACACCCTATTTTGGCCTCTGCTAACATCTTCACTTATATTCTCATACCCTTATACAGACACACCACACACACACACACACACACACACACACACACACACACACACACACTAACTAAGTCTTCAAAAAATAAAAAGCAAAATGCAAGTAGTACATGAACGAAGTCAGGCGGGGATGAAGAAAGATGATTGGCCAACTGTCTTGGAGGTGCGATGAGGTGGAGGAGCAAGCTTGTTGAGTAAAGAAGACGTGAACAGCAGAACAGAAAAACTGAAAAAAAAAACCCATACTATCAAGCATGGATAGCATGAGGAAAATAAAGACTTGCTTTTACAGATCTGTCTACTAGGCATGGAAGACTTCTGCTTTTTAATATCATGAAATCAACTTCAAAGAAACTTAAGAGGCCAGGCTTCAAAAGCCCATGAACAAAACCCTAATGTTTTCTACTTCTACAAGTTGATAATTAAGCGATATATGATGTCTTACAAGGAAAATGGCAGCACCAGATACAACCCAGTATTTGAGGAAGATGGCTGTTTCCAAGACTGCAAGAACACACTGGTGATTTGAATGAGAAACATCCTTCAAGGTCTTGACCTAAATACTTGGTTCCAGTAGGTGGTGTTATTTGGGGTTGGTTTGGGCAGTGTGGCTTTGCTGGAGGATAGGCACCGCTGTGGACAGGCTTTGAGATTACAGTCTCGCCCTATTTTCAGTTCACTCTGTCTCCTTAGGCTTGGTTTGAAGATATGCACATTCATCTTCCTGCTCCCATCCAGGTTTGCTGCGTCCTTGACACGTTTCCCTAACATGATGGACTCTCATCCCTCTGAAACCATAAGCCCAAAGTAACTTTCTTCTATGAGATGTCTAGGCATGGTAATTTTTCACAGCAACAGAAAAGTAACCGAGGTAGACATCAAGCTTGGGCAACAATGGCAGAGGTGATGAAGAGAAGATGTCTTATAAAGTTGGTGTCAAGGTGAATCAAAGGTACCCTGGAATCTATTAGGTATAGAAAGGTCAATATATTTGTTCTTGTAACTGTTTTTCCTTTTCTCTTCTCTTTCTACAATATTTTCTCAGTTCTGTCCTCTAAAAATATTTTTCAGGAACTCTAGGACTCACAAGAAAATAGGTGAACATTTCACTTGTGAGCATACAAAATCCATGATGATTCTGCCCAACAGACTCCATGAAACATTCTCTTTTGAAATCAAAAGGGTACAATGGTGAAAGGTGCCAGGGTCTTCAATTGCTCTAATACTGTAAAAGCACTTCAAAAATACTTCAATAATCTATAAAAAGCAATCAACTCAAGTTTCACAGTTAATAAAATATACTTTGCATTAAGAAGAAAGCTTCTCAGATTTATGGAAAAATCAAATTTCAAAACATATGAATAACAAATGTTAGAGCCTAGAATTATGTTATAAATGATGCTGGGTGAGCTTATGTAGTCACATAGTAAGCACAGTGACATTTCTTTCCTTTGCTTCCCTCCTTCCTTCTTTCTCTCCTTCCCTCATTTTCCTTTTTCCCCTTTCTTCCTTTTTTCTTCCTTCTCTTCTTCAGTACAAAAATGTTTTTAAAAGATAGGTAAAATAATGATTATTATAAAATGAAAAATGGAAAGCTTAGATGCCTTTGATCCTTTTTTCAACTTTGCAAAATGTAATTCCCAGTTCGGAAAATGTCATGATTGTGCACAGCAAAATGAGCATTGTGTCTATAGTTAGTGATGTCATTTGTTACCTGTTATGTGGTGGTCTCAGGGCTGCATTAGCTGTCCACAGTGGGAATACAGCATCTATGCAAAGCTATCTGTCATGGCTGATGAAAAATTATCTTTGCCAATTCATTTCATGCTCTTGCTACATTCTTCTAATTAATCTTCTTGAGCTTTAGCTCTCGCTATCAACCTGTGAACGTCATCAGCAAATGTCAAGATTTCACAGGATTCTCCCTTCCTCCACATTTTCTTTGCAAATGTCAAATTAGACTCTTCCAAGCACAAAGTTGTAGGAAAGGCAGTATTAATAGCTCTCAATTGACAAAAAATTCTGTGTGCCTGGCATCATGGTTCACATATGTATTGCCGGGCTGAAGGATGAAGACTGCTAGGAGGTAAGAGGCAAGGTTGTGGTTACATAGTTCAGACCATCCTATGTGAGACTATCTCAAAATTTCTAAGAATGAAGGAAGAAAGGGGGGGGGAGGAAGAAAGAAAGACCCTTTCTCTATTCCTATTCTCTATTTTCATACACAATGGAAACCTTCATACCATTCTCCCTCGGAAGCAAAAGATTGGATACTTTCTAGAACCATCTGTAGTTTTAGGAAGGTGATTGTCTCCATTTATGGTTTAGGTGACAATAAAACAAAATTTTCTAACATATCTGTCTATAAATCTGAGTCAAAGACTTCAGTTTAAGGGAATGGCTTGAGTTATAATCTTATATTAATATTGTTGTGAGACAACTAAAAGTATGATTATTTTCAAGTTGGAAGACCTCAGTGACTCAAAATATAGTGAAGAGGAATAGATGGGGGCAGCATCCTTCAGGGCTTTTAGGAGGAATTTAAAAATGTCTCCTATTCCCAACTGTTATCAACAATGGCTGGCTGTGTAAAAGGAAATCATTGAAGTAAATAAGTCAGATGTGAGTCACTCAGGATTTATGTCATAGATTCCTTTTCTTCTCCTCGTCATAATGATAGGTTCAGTCAATGCTTTCACAAGCCCTGGCTACAGCAATAAAGATCAATTTAAGGATTACACAGAGCCAATAATATAGATATTTAAAACAAAATATCTATACAAAGAAGGGAAAATAAGTTCCAGAAGTATATTTGAGGATTAATATCATAAAACATTAATAAAATTGCTGGTTGCCAGTATTCCCACCCTTGGTGTCAGGAGACAGGATATGAAGAAAATTTGCTTTGAATTTTTGTTAGCTATTATTTTAGTCAACCTCAGTTTTATTTGGTCTTAAAGAGATGAGAAGTGAAGGACTGTGTAAGCTTCTTCATTAAAATACGAGCAAAGAATAAATAGAGAACACCTTTCAAAACAAAGAGAACAAAAAAATAGGCAGAAAATCCCTTCAAGTGCTGGCTTTGATGGCAGATTAAAGATTATTCATTTTAATATAGAGGGAGCTAAATACAGCCCAAGACTGTCTCCTAACGATGAGCTTCAATATTTCACAAAAATAACTGCAAATTCTTGAGTCATTTCCATTGTCAGCCTTACTCTAAACTGGTCAAAAGATAACAGTACCTTCTTAGGTTCAAGTTTCTGGTTGTTGGGTCCATTGATGGCTTCAACCCTCATCTTATGAAGCAGAGTGACAAGTGACATTTAGACAGACAAATTAATATGTCTAACAACACCCAAAAGTGTCCTTGTCCTTAACTTCAAAATTTATACACTACTTCATTATTGGTCACTTTCCTATGACTGTGATAAAATACCACAACCAAAACAGCTGACAGAAAAATGTGCTTATTTCAGCTTGTGGTTCCAGAGCAGTCAAATCTTTCTGTCTAGGCAAGGAAGCCTGGAGGCAAACAGCATGGTCACCCAAGTAGGAACCTGAGAACTCAAGTCCTCAATGTCAAGCAGAAATCAGAGCAAACTAGGAGTGGTTGAAGTCTTTAAGATTCCAAAAGCCCACCCCCAGTGACATACTTTCTCTACCAATCTTCTCCAGTGATGCCAACTAGGGACTGGGTATTCAAACTCTACCCAAGGAATGGTTTTGTCTATAGTTAATTCAGGGCATGACATATCAATTAATATCATTAAAATAATCCTCCACCATTAAAACCAGAGGTCAAATAGTTCCTAAGATGTGTATCTGCAGGCTCATCTCATAGATGGTTCCAGATCCTGTCTAGTTGATAATTAAAAACACTAACCATAACCTACTAGGGTCATGATTGCCTTAATTGTTTTTCAATTCGTATTTATTTTGTGTCTTGAGACGGTAGTGTGTGTTGATGACGGAGGGCAAGTTGCTGGAGTAGGGTCTGTGTTTCTACGATGTAGGTCCCTGAGGTTTAACTCAGGTCATCCATCAGGCTTGGTGGTAAGTGTGGTTTATCCACCAAGCCTTCTCACCAGGAACAACCGATGCTCTATACTAATTATGACCATTAGAATCCTCACGCCAGAGATCTGGCTAAGGATGAGTAAGACAAGTGAACGTGAGCTCATGAGAAATGAAGGGGCCTCTGTGCTTCTGGGAAAAGATGATTCTGTCTTTTCAGAAGGAATTATGCTTCCTCCTACAGCTATAGGAGAGTGGGGGGGGTTGTTAGGACAAGGCTGATAATCTATCCGCAAGTACAGTGGAATTAAACAAAACAAACCTCCAGGTCACTGTTTCTACTATTTAGATGCTAAAGTCCTTAACCCTTGAGGACTTCTAGCATTGAAAAGAACATCTCTCCCTTGCTAAAGCTTCCTTCTTATTTGTGGTTGTAAATACACCAGTATAACAAATCTTTTTTTTTTTTTTTTACAGACTCTGTCTGGCTGAATAGCCAAGCAGAATAAAAAGAGAAAGTATCTAGCTAGTAGTCTGCGCTATGCTTCCACTTAAGAACTTGGCATCAGTTATGATCTTTCAAAAGTCAAAATGTTATGAGACAAAGAAAATAGACTTTCCTGTGTTCTGCACACCCTAGTAGGGACTAGGGACCCACTGAGGGATCAGAGAGTTAAAGGGTTTAGGTATGAACTCAGCCTTTATCTGAGGCTTTATTTAACTTAAGTGTCTACAGATACACAAGACTATCTCTTATGGGTAAAAGTATTCATGGACAAAATAGCCTTTCTTCTTTGAAATATTAGCCTCCTCCCTCTGAACTTTTACTCTGGTTTTTCCAATGCAGACAGTATATCTTTTTTGTGAATTGCTCTCTGTGTCCTCCCTCTGTTGTTCTTCTCATCCCAAAACTTGCTGTTTCCTAACCAAGTTGTTCTTTGGCCCTACAAAGTGCTATCCATTTCAAAACATGTATTCTGTCAGAATCTGAAACACTATGGATGAAGACTCTCTTCTCTTCTCTTCTCTTCTCTTCTCTTCTCTTCTCTTCTCTTCTCTTCTCTTCTCTTCTCAGTTCTCTATCCCATGTAAGGGACACGTAGATGTAAGTGTCTAATGGATAACTCTCCTAACCCAGCATTCCCTTCTCCCTGCATAGCTTTCTTCCTCCTCTGGCCTGCTTTCCTTCCTTCTCTCTCCAAGAACAAGCTTGACGGGGCTTGCCGCCCCCCACCCCCTTGAATGACAGGATCACAGATCATGTTTTCACTCACCTTAACCTGTACTCTTCCCTCTCGACTACCATGCAATATGATCAGGAAAGTCTCTTATCCTATAGCTCTAACGCCACCTATCCTTCCCCTCCCCTCTCTCCACTCCTCCCTTCCCTCCCCTCAGCCAAGTGGGGCTGTTTCCTATTCAAACTGACCACAGGATAAGCTTCTCTTAAAGTAGTTCTTACACCTGTTTCCATCTTCTGAGGTATTTCCCTAGTGTATTTCCACTCTTATCCAACAGCACATCCCTCACCTGACCCAGTGATGACTCTTAACTGTTTCAGTTTTTATTCTTTGCTTTCTCAGTTCTAACATCAAATCAGTCACCAGATCTACCCAAGACTTGTAAAAATCCCCTCACTCCTGCCTTAAGGAGCCATCGTTTTCACCCAAGTACAAGTAGACCATTTTCTTTCAGCTTCTTTTTATACCAATCTTGGTTTTTTTCCTCATATAGAAACAGGAGTGTCCTGCTTTGCTATCTGATGGCTTGCTAAAAGCTGGAGGACAAAGTTCAACTTCATGGCATAGCTTGAAGTGTATTAACCTTTAACCTTTCCCTAGTTATACCTCCAAATATTCTAGAAAAGTCTTGTCTCCAATAATATGGCCAGTAATGATTTGAATATGTAATATATCCCCTATGGGAGTTCTTAGTGCTATTTTGAAAGCTTTTGGAATCTTTAGGAGTTGGGGTCTTACTGGAGGAAGTAGGTTACTGGGGTAGACATTGAAGTGTAAGATCCTGTCCCCATTTCCTGTCTGTTCTCTGCTTCCTGACTGTTGATACATGTGAACAACTGTCTCATGCTCCTGTTGCATGACTTCCATATCAGAGAATATTGCACCTATTCAAACTGTAAGCCAACACAAGTCCCTCCTCCCTTAAGTTGCTTCTTTTTAGAAATTTGGTACAGAAATGAGAGACAGGACTAATACACACACACATGCCTCACATCCAAGCTCATTAATTAATTTCTCTCTTAAGTGGCATTCATGATCAAGCTTTAGAATATACAACATCTTAACTTCATGTCCTCACAAACTACAATGATCATTTCAGCCTAGGTCCCCCATAGAGCCTTGTTCAGATATCCACCATCATATTGGGTGTCATATTGAGGGAGTGCTAATTGTTGGTGGAGAAACTTGTTTTGCCAAATTATGAAGGTTGATAACAGTAAGAACAAGTTTTGCTAATTTTTATAACCTTGGTGCTCAACATACAGTAGGGATGCAAAAATAACAAAAATAAATGAAACAAACCCAAAACAAGCCAATCCGCAGCTGTTGAGGTGAACAGGCCCATTAGGCTCCGATTGCCTCGAACATAATGTTCTCTTCTTAAGACTTGTTCTTAAAGGTTAGAGGATCTTTATTTGCAGTGCTAGGGATTGACTCAATCATTCTAACTTACCAATACAGAGTCATGTGTTTAAACAAGATTCCCTTGCAGTCCTTATGGCTTCTAAGTATCCCATTAGGCAACTATCCGCAGTAAACTCAGTCCTCAGCATCAGAGATTTGGAAGCAAGGCAGGATCACAGAGGCGAGTACACACATGGTCACCTGACAGCCTCCATGTTCACTCATCTCTCACTGTACAAAACTCATTTTTACGATCAGAATGTAACCAGGAGTGTGCATTTCACCCAAAGAAACTCTGAAGCAGTGACACTGAGAACACATTGAGCTAACAGCACATGACAGAGAACATTAAAATTATTTTGTTCTTTTTGCTCTCCAATTACACCTTCGAAGATATCCCTGACTATAGGGACTTCCCCTCAGCTTGTCAATCCTCCTTTTCAAGGGCATCAATCCTCTCTTCCTCTCTTTTAACTCCTTAGCTAAGGATAAGGCCTGATGCTCTCTTCTCCCCCTCCTATTCTAACACAACAATATTTGACTTTCAGCACATCCTAACAGTTCTGGGTAGTGTTACTTGTGGTTAATTTCTTTATTTATGTAGTTTACTTTTTATGGGAAGTCTGCGATGTGCGTGCGTGCGTGCGTGCGTGCGTGCGTGCGTGTGTGTGTATGTGTGTGTGTATGTATGTGTATGTGTGTGTGTGTGTGTGTGTGTGTGTGTGTGTGTGTGTGCATGCCACCATACATGTGGACAGTAAGGACAACTCTTGAGAGCTGATTTTGTTCTTCCACTACATGGGCTCTAAGAATTGAACTCAGGCTCCTGGGCCTGGTGGGAAACCCTTTAGTGATATTTTTGCTTTGCTTTTAGATTTATTTATTTATTTATTTATTTATTTATTTATTTATTATTTATTTATCATGTGTACAATGTGCTACATGTATGCATATTTGCAATTTGTCTACATTTCAGAAGAGAGCACCAGGTCTCATTAAAGATAGTTATAAGCCACCATGTGGTTGCTGAGATTGAACTCAGACCTCTGGAAGAGCAGCCAGTGCTCTTAAACCTGAGCCATCTCTCCAGCCCCTGACTGGTGGTTTTTAATTCAAATTATCTTTCTTCTACTCCCTATAATAGCAGAGTTTCTCACAGCACCTGTTTTTGGTTTTTTTTGTTTTGTTCTGTTTTCTAGATGTCCATCTTTCCTCTGGTCACATCGTCTCAAGCCTTTTTCCTTATCTCTCTGAAAGTTCTTCTCTGTTTTGCATCTGTGGTGGTTTGAGGAAGAATGCCCTCTGTGGGCTCATATGTTTGCATACTTTGTCCCCAGTCGACAGAACTGCTTGAGAAGGATCTGTAGGTGTGGCCTCATTAGAGCAGATGATGATGAGCTTTGAGATTTCAAATCCCACACTAGACCCAATCTCTCTTTGTTGCTGCCTCCTACCTGTGGATGATAATGTAAGCTCTCAGCTACAGTTGTGTCATGTCTGCCCGCCATGCTTCCTGACGTGATGATCATGGACTAATCCTTTGAAACTGTATGGAAGCTCCTAATTAAATACTTTCCTTTATAAACTGCCTTGGTCATGGTGTCTCTGGACAACAATAGAGCAGTAACTAGGCCACAATACCTCAAAATCATCAGTCCTTCCCTCAAGTTTTACTTGACAGCCCTTGTTTGTTTTTTCTCGCTCCTTAGGTTTTAATTACATTTGCTTCATCAGATTTATAAGACTTCTTCTAGATGAGCAGAAAAGCCCCATCCCCCAAACCTCTAGCCCAGAGCCTTATACAATATGAATCTGTGTGTAAGGTGGCACCGTGGGTCCTCTAAGCCATGCATCATGCCTTGTTTAAGGGATTTACTTCATGGCTTTACTTGACAATAGTCACATCCCTGGGATCTAGCTTCTAACTTATTAGACACTTGAAAAAACAGCTCCCTTTTCTCATTGATTATTAAATCTTGCCCTTTTTATTAAAGCTTGACACTCTCTTATTGATGTGTTTCAGCCATAACTAATCCAATTTTACTCATTCCTACCCTGGTAGACCTGATCGCACCATGTACAAGTTCTGTATGCACACAACACCCCCCCTCCTCCACTCCACATTGGTCTCTTCTTAGTTCAATTATTCTAGAGCTTTTAATTCTTCCCAAGGTATTTTTTTTTCTGACTTTCTCTGACACCCGGCTGGGTTAACACCCATCATCTGTATCCCCAAATTCTATTCCTGTTCATTGTTCAGCTAAGATGGGAGGGTGTGCTTAAATATGTCTCTTGGCCATTGACTGTCTCTTTCATTGACTTAACTCTATCAAGTAGGTGGCAGCCATGAAATGACTGCAAATATTTACTGAGGTTAGATAACGGTAGGAACTTCTACAGTACAGCAAGGCAGCCGTGGTTCCAACAGATGATTGGAAATGTGAAAATGCCTAAAAGGGAGGACTTCTAATGCCTCCTCCACCAATCAATGAAAAACGCTTGAGGTAATAGACATATTGATGTCTCTGACCTAATCCCTGTGTACTGCATAAACAAATGTTATAATGTACCATATATAAATACATTTTTGACAATTGCTTTTTTAATCTAAAAATTACAGTTAATAAAGGCGTTTATTTATTGGTGCATGCATTGATTATGACAGAGTTTTCTACACAAAACCAAAATATTGGAAAGCCACCAATGGGTGTTTTACATTCTATCTCGCAGTAACTCTCTTAGGAAAAATGAGTCAGAACTGGCATTCTGGTTTAGCAGGAAATCTCTCATGAGATGAAGTGAAATGCAAAAGTTCTTTGAGTGAACCTGAGGGGATTAGCACCTTTGACCCATGGCATTAAGTACTGGGATTCCAGCCCTTACCCAATAGTCTAGTAGCTCCTGCTTAAAAGAAGAGGCAGAAGGTTAAGGTAAAAATCAAGTGGCAGTCTGTCTTCAAGCTTGACAGTTTGTTGTTCATGACACTGTATTCTATGAGGAGTGAAATATGTCAAACATGGTGGTTCATGTGTAAAATTCCAACAGTGGGGAAGCTGAGACAGGAGGATTACCATGAGCTGTAGGACACCCTACACAGTGAACTCCAGACCAGTGTGAATTACATAACATGATCTTGTATATAAATAAATAAATAAATAAATAATCCTTAACTGAATATAAGCAAAGATATGTATGCAAGATATATTACTGTATCATAAAAAGTCATGTTTACAGTTAGAGAAATGAATTAACAGTTGCTTTTTCTACAGATGCAAGTTACTGTCTGCGGAGGAAGACTGTATAAAGTACCAGAAAGGACTATGACCTGGGATCACATCCAGGAATTCACCATTTGAATTCTGGTGCTGTCCAGGCAGACTCAAAGGTTGCCGTGGATTGAGTATGAAGGACGGCCATCATACAATAGCAGTAGCGGTGCAGGGACCTAGCACAGGGGCTCTGCTCTCTTAAAGTGCACATAAAGTGGGAGCATGCAATGGAGACCACTGTCATTGTCACGACGCCCTTCCTAAGGTCTATCCCATGAGACGTACCACCAGCCCATCGGAAACTGGAATCCTCTTGACACTTGGGTCATGCTCCCAGGGGAGGCATTCAGGAATACATTTCTGTTTTCCATTTATCTTGGTGATGCCTAGGATGGGAATAACTCAACCATGCGACCTATAGACCACATGTCCTACTGGCCCTCAGAGTTGAGAGAGGGGAAGGCAGGAATGAGTGGGAAGGATCATCTTATAACCCTTCTTAGCAGCCAGCATCTCCTAAATATTGTTAAACCCTGAAGCAGTGAAAGCAGCCATGGTTTGTTTGGAAACAAGTCTAGGAGGGAGCCTTTGTGTGTCTAGAACGAGACAGGGTAGTAAGCACAACCGTCTTCGTGTCTGTTCAGGGTAGCCCATCACTCAAGACAGTGGTTCTGACATCCCTGACTAACATAATAGCATGTGATTTTCTTTCATGCAAAGAGATAATTACTGCTGTCTATCCCATCATGACAAGGCAGCACATCATGTGATAGGCGTTAGCGTGCGTGTGTGCGTGCATGGGTGTGTGTGTGTGTGTGTGTGTGTGTGTGTGTGTGTGTGTGTGTGTGTGTGTGTGTGTGTGTGAGCACGAGCGCCAATGGGCATTCCTCGGGAGCAATAATGTTGTTTTTGAGATAGGGTCTCTCATTGGCTTGGAGATCGCTGATAAGATACAATGGCTGGCCAATGAATCCCAGGGATAAACCTGTCTCTGCCCCTCCGCACCCAGGACTGGGATTAGAAGTATAGTCTCCCATGCTCATATTTTTTTAAAGGTGGTTTCTGGGGATGGATGGTGGGAGGGGTCAAAATTAGGTCCTCCTGCTGGCAGAGCAGGCACTTTGCCAACTGAGCCATCTCCATAAACCCATGTGACAACTTTTAAACCTATTTGTCCTTCAGCCCCTCCATACCCTTTGTCTTCATGGTCCTTGTCTCAGCATAAGCCACGGATTTCAAGACTAACACCACAGCTTGTGCCTGAGATTGTCACACACAATTGACTTCAGGTAACAGCTTAGAAGAGAGAAAGAAACTGGGAATGCAGCTCAGGCCAGGATGAGTATCCCAAACTCTTTACTGTGAAAAATGTGTGTCACCGTCTCACAGTGACATGACAGAAAGCCTCTCTAACATAAAAACTTCATACTGTTTTCCAATTTCAAAACCGGCCCTGGAAACCAATTTATCCAATTAACTGTTCCGGAAACTGGTACATTATTAAAATCAAACCCACCGCCAAGCCCCACCCCAAGCAAAAATGAAATCAAACAAACACCCTTGATAACCAAGTGAATTAAAAGCTTGACAAATTCCAGACGCGGGCATAAGCTACCTAAGGTCAGGCAGTGGCACAGAGTGAGCTTTGAGGATAGATCAGGCCCAGCCTGAGAGTCCAGTGAGGGGTCAGTTACTAACAGGGCCACCTAAGACCCTTCAGGTGTTACCAAGTGCATGCCCAAGGCGGCCGGCATCCACAGAAACCATTCTGGAAAGAACATCCTTTCTGAATGATCAAGCTCTAACCCTGACTAGAGCCGAGCAGTGTACGGCCCCACAGGAGCTGACAGTGAAGCACAGTGTCCCTGAGCATGTGTCCTTTATTAGAGCACTGTAAGGACATCCTACAAAAGAGCCCTCCAGGTCTGGAAAGGTACAAAGCCCTCATTACTCGCACAGTGAGAGAAAGCATCAGACCACTTCTGGGAATGCAAGCCAATGACAGCCCGCGACAGCTGCAATAAAGGGCTCCTGTCTTTCTGCAAAGCATTCAAATGCCATCTGGCAATTTCGTTGACGTCAGCAGGCACAGAAAAACAACTGCCCCCACTGGCTTCTTCTTCATCATTCCCTTCCCCCAACACAACCCGCTCTCCCCTCCTCCCTGACAAAAACCTCAACTCTTAGCTGAGGACAGGGGCAGAGCAACATTTGAAAAAAGATCTTTTTTTCCCCTTTATTTCTTGTCTGTTGCATTTTAGGGAAGAGCTTACCATGATAGTCTCGGTGGTATTTGCCCTCAGTTCTCAAAATCTAGTCAGTAAGTAGAGAAATTATTACAGGGAGGAGACAATTTAAAGCCTTTTCTATTTGTGTATGAGGATTCAGAGTATATAGACTACAGGGCCAGGGGTGTAAAAGAAAACTATTAATCTAACTTCTGGTTCAGCCTGTTCTCTCTTTGATCATTGTAAACAGCCAGCACTAGGTCAGCCCAGAACAAGCCTGCAGCTCCAGGCTGACCGTGTTGGCTTGAAATGTATGCAGCACACATGCTTCCCCAGGTAGTTCCTTAGAAGGGCAGATGGACAGGTCTGTGTTTCAGTGTTGGGATTATTTTGTGGTAGATATGCTCTGTGAAAAATGACACATTTTGTTTTTATGTTACTGGGTAAAAATCAAAGAGGCCAAGTCAATGTTGGTAGGAGTAGAAGAGTCTACACCCAAGGCAAATCTGGAAACTAATTTGCAAAACGTCACCATTTGTATCACTTAGAAGGACTACTCAATGCTGACACGTCCCTCTGCTAAGCTTTGACCATTACCTGTAAAAACTCCTGAACTTCTGATGCTGACATCACCACTGTTTCAGAAGGTCTCGGTTGGGTCCATTTCTTTTTAAAGACAGAGCTCTATCACACCAATGCTGGGCTTCTGCCGCTGCTCTACCTAATTTAATAAGCTCGTCTTATTCTAACTCAGTTGAGGACGATCGTGTAGTCACAGTAGTAGAGAGATGGTGCTGAAGATCATACGAGGGAGGGGTTGATGACGTGAGAAGCAGTGATGGGGAGTATTGGTTGAAATGTATCCCTGCTAGCTTTCTTAGTTTTTGATTTTTTAAAAATATTTAGTTTTAATTTACTTTCCCACCCCTGCTGTGTATGTGCATGTGTGCGTGCGTGCGTGTGTGTGTGTGTGTGTGTGCATGTATGCATGTGTGGATGCAGTACTCACAGAGGCCAGAAGAGGGCAGAAGAAGATTCCCTGGAGCTGGAGGTACAGTCAGTTGTGAGTCACCTGACATGGGTATTAGCAATTGAGTATCCAAACCACAGATCCTTCTCACCAGTTTCCCCTTCCCCATTAGCTTTCAAAGGGACAGTGATAAGCCTATACGCATGCCCAGGCCTGAGCGCTTCACCTCATCCACTCTCTTTGTGTATAGAGTTCTCAGACTTACTTCTCAGCAGGTCATTTCTTGCTGCTGCCCTCAGACCATGCTGCTGCCATTCCCTAGACATGCCCATCTTGTGTTTTCCTTCCTACTCATTCCTGAAGGTTCTGTTTAGCAGTTTCTCCTCAAGCAGGCCTTTGCTGACATATTCCCTCTGCTTTGCCAATGCCAGGTATCTGTGCACTCATTTAATGTCTGCTGCTGTGCGTGTCCGTTCTCACATGGAACTCTGGGTTCTAGGAAGGCAGAACTAGTTGCTTATATGTGCTGTTGGTGCCTAGCACGATACTGCGTCATACATGTCCGTGGAGGAAGTGAAAGAACAAAGCAAAAGTAGGCAGAAAACAGAAAGGACATGGTGTGAGCTAAGGTCACAACCAAACTCTGACCTCTGAAGAAAGCAAAGAGGGGCAAAGCCAGAAGGCTGTAAGGGTAAACAGACAGGATGTATACATGTCTAGATATGGTGCTGTGTTCTGCCTCACCTCTGGGATGCTGGGAAGCCACTCAGGGAGATGAAACACAGGGGCACTGGGCTACGTTTCCATTGTCCCAGTTTTGAAAAGTGATTACTTTAGCTAGGATTCTGACATTCCATATTAGCTTAAGGACACAATGTTCTGCCACAGAACATTCAATATGTGACAATCTTTTCAAGGTCGGGAGTCACTTCTGATTCCGGAGGCTGCGGCTGCAACATATGGATATTAAAACCTCCCAGAGGCCCAAGAGACATCATTACCTTATATTCTGGATGCAGGTATTGGATGTTTTACACTCAGTGATTAGTTTGGGATCCTGGATGCTGCCAAAACCTACCCTGTATAGTGACTGGGACAACTCTACAATCCAGAGATTTGGGAAATCTGTAGTTCCCCTGTCCCTTCCGTCAATCAGAATTTCTAAGTGACTTCCCAGCAAGACTGTTCTAAAATTTCTAGTTGATGAAGGTAATTTTGTTCTCATGTAATTCTCTTCAGAGTTGATGTTTATGGGTTTGATTCTCTCACAAAAAGAGTACATTTCTAGACCCACAAAATCTAGAACTCAAGTCTCTGGCAAGAGGCAGAAGTAAGTCTGAACCTCCTTGTGATGGTTTGTATATGCTTGGCTCCGGGAATGGTACTATTCGGAGGTATGACCTTGTGGGAGTAGGTGTATCACTGTGGGCATGGGCTTAAGACCCTCATCCTAGCTGTCTAGAAGCCAGTCCTCCACTAGCAGCCTTCAGATGAAGATGTAGAACTCTCAGCTCTGCCTGCACCATGCCTGCCTGGATGCTGCCACATCCCCGCCTTGACGATAATGGACTGAACCTCTGAACCTGTAAGCCAGTCCCAATTAAATGTTGTCCTTATAAGAGTTGCCTTGGCCATGGTGTCTGTTCATTGCAGTAACACCCTAAGACACCCCTCAAAAGCAAACTGGTCCCTTGTCAAAACAAGGGATTTGCAGATCACAGCCTACTCCCTTTGACCTGGGAGGCTATGGTCTTTAAAAGGCACTCCCTGCACTAGATTCATGGCCTGCCCTCACTAGCCAGCTCCAGTTCGTCCTCATCAAAGTGTCTTCTCTTGCTCTTCATAGTTCTTCATAGATATGAAGCCTCTCCCCCCTGTTCTGCCTAAGGTAATTAATGAATACCTCCACCATTTATGCTTCCACAGAATTTCTAGGCTCTAGAAACAAAAGCCATTTTTATAGGAACATGGATGGTTTCCCAAAACATTTGCATCAGTCATTAAGAAAACAAGAAGTCAATACTAATGGTAAGTTAAGTAAAAATTAGCATTTATAGAAGATCTATTTTCCAACAGGGGCCATGAACTTCCTGTTTAGGATGTCTCTCCATCCTCAGATTACCCCAGTTAGGAGGTGCTAAGCTTATACACCATTGTCATATGAGCTCATAATATTTCAGTCATTTATCCAAAATCTCACATCCAATGAGTGAGTGGGCCTGCCTATGACTTCAGACTGCTTCTGAATCTATAGCCTGTGCCCTTAACCGCTAACCTTTATTCCGTCTTGCTGCTAAAATTCAATTTAAAGTGATCACTGTCATTTCTAAATGAAAGCATGAGCGGGAGTGAAGGCAGCCCAAGAAAGTCAGTCCTTAGGCTCAGTCTGAAAAGACTGGAAAAAGTATAAACCCCCACCCCACAGCATTTAAATTGCAAGTCCATATTTATTGAAGCTCTAGCGACTGTGGGAGCTTTAAGTGGTTTTTAAAATAAAGCTTATGGTGTAAGTAGCTCTTATCCTATGAATGAAGCAAAACAGGAGTGAGAGGAGATGCTAATAATACCGGGATTCTGATTTGGTGGAAACGTTTGTTCAGGAGTATTGGTAAACCTACGAAAACAGGTTTTCAGACAATGAGGGGAAAGAAAAACAGAAGGACCAGGGATTAAATATAAAGTTCCTAAACTGCTGGGTAGAATCCAAAAGTTCTGGATGACAATATTACAAGAAGAATTAATCTTCAATGATTTCTAAAATGAGCTTTTCCATCCATACAGAAAAGGTCGTGGAAGGAATATTATTTCAAGTGTAGGTCATTTTGGACTTCTATCTCTACGTTTTACCATAAATTTCTCTACAATAGCACAATTGCCTTTATAAAAGATTCATTTTAATTTTATGTATATACGTTTGTCTGAATGTACATATGTGCAGCACATGTGCCTGCCGTGCCCTTGGAAGTCAGAAGAAGGCACTGGTTCCTTGGAATTGGAGCTATGGAAGGTTGTGAACCACTGAGTTGGTGCTTGAAACTGAGGCCATGTCCTTTATAAGAACAGCCAGAACTCTTAACCACTGAGCTCTCTTTCCAGTGTCAGTGCAATTATTTTTTTGTATACAGATGAGAGTCACACCAAAATAAATATTTCTTCCTACAGATCCACAAAAGCAAGGTGGGAAAATCCAAATGTCTAGGATCTCAAGTTTGTTGCTCTAAAAACATCAGCATCCTGGTGTTACACAGATTGCATTAGACATTAGCCTGGGACAATGACGACAAGTCATTCAGGGTCAGTTACCTGTCTATAACATTATAATTATATTATTTTATACCTCGAAGCTAAACTAATGACTAGTAACTCAGATTGCATTATTTATAAAAAGGCTATGTCTAAATAAAAATAGTTTTCTTTCAAATTCAGTTTTAAAGCCATTGGTTGTGTAAAGTATTTCGAGGGCCTTAATTTGAAGAGAAAACTTTATTCATGTGTTTCTGGAGCACATGGGTTTACTGAGGGTTGAGGAAAAGAAATTCTCCAAAATAATTCAAGCTTATTCTTTTAAAGATGTAGACTTAGTCTTTGCAAAAAGCTTATTTAATTTATCTTACTACTTGGTGAACGGCTTCCCAATTTTAATAACCTATTAAGTCTAATCTGCAAACATTCTGTCTTCATTTGAAAAAAAAGACCACAGACTGCAGTATGCCATTGTTCAGTTCATTGGTCAGTGTTTAGATGTTTACAGTGAAGTCTCAGAGGGGAAAGAGGCAACCAGGTGAGTGACCAGGTGGACTCAGCTCTAAGCTACGATGCATGTTCTGCTATTCCCTTTTGTAACGTCCTAATGTTGTGACCTGTGTCCCTTGGTGTTTAATGACGTCTTGGTAAAACATGGTGAAAAACATTAGGAAAAATAAAATCCTAAGCTTCTCCTCAAATTCTGATCATTTTCATTTGGCTTCGTGTTGCTTCCTCCCACGATAGCTACATTTAATATATTTGACGCGGTGAGAAACTATTTCTAGCTTGCCTTTGTTCTGTTGGGGATTGAGTCCAATTCTGAGAGTGCTTTACATAATTTTAAAAGGAAATTTAGAAAGAACAGTCTTACATGCTATTTTTCCCAATCTCAAATTAGTTCATTATAAGGAAGGTTGTTGGAAAAAAAAATCAGTGATAAACAAACCTAGAAGCTATAATTTTCTTGATAGCAAAACCCTTCATTTGCCTCTGAAGGCAGGAGGGGGGTCAAGGCTTTCTTCTTCCTATTGACTGTATTGTGAAACAGTTTCTCTATAGGTGTCAGTAGTTTTGCTAAAGCCAAACTGAACTTGAGAGATTAATTTATGCCATTAGCTGTGGCTGTTGGGAAATGTGGTATATTTGCATATTTGACAGTAACCTAACATGTGCGTGCACAGTTAAGAGGCGGGGGAGTATTACTTTAATAGCAGGGTATGCATTTTTTTCCTTCAACTTAACATACGCAGTTGCTCTCAGTGTTACAAAAGTAAATAGCAAAACAATTTGCAGCAATTTCCCCATTCCTGTGATCAATAGACACAGCAACAGAAAAGAAGCAAAAGGCCTAGGCTTGTCAAAACATGTACTGGCTAATGACGGCTATGATCACGGGTCTAAATTCACCAAACAATTCTGGACCTCGGGTATTTATAAAAGCACCAGTGTGGCTGCCGAGCCATCTCTGGAGTGGTTCTTTCTTTCTATTATCCCAGTCAACTAATCCTTCAAAACCACCAGCTACTGTGGAATTCTCTCTGAAGAGCTCAGGCCTTCCTACTTGCTATCCTCTCCAGCTTT